>NW_007361001.1:2459049-2656448 GCF_000409485.1 Glarea lozoyensis ATCC 20868 | reverse complement strand
TAGGGTTGAGGGCGTTTTTGGGGAGGTCAGGATGAGGAAGGTGGTGAGTGAAAAGCAGGAGAATTCTGCTTGATAAGAGTCACTTTGCTTGACGTGGATTAAGATGAGGGCGTAAGTACACTTCGAAATCAGTGACGATAAACTGATCATTCCCTGGTAAATATAACATTAGTCTATCCTATACGCCAAGTGTTTTAGTTTTATGCCTTTTCTAGTTAATAAATACATAAATACACAGTGCCGTCGTTTTGTCGCGAGAAAAGGGGGTTCCCTCGCTTAACTGTAGAACGTCAGCAGTTGGGGTCTTTTAGTCCACTACTTGCAATATCATCATATTCCCCATTTAACTTCTTTTAAATCTAGTTATTATCTACTGATACACACTTAATATAACACGCTAGTTCTTATCTCCAAGAAAAGAGTGCTCTCACTTCATTCAACACTACTAACAAAGAGGGCATTTTGTAGATTGTGATATTTACTTTAGAAAAGGTAGACACTTGTTAGTCCTTAGGGATCTCCTCTCGCAGTTGTTCCATTTGGTTTCTTATTCAAGTGGAATGGATGTTGAGAAACTAGTACTTATCGTCCAAAACACAAGACGTTGAGAAAGATTTTTTGTAGTGTGAAGTCTTGCGTTTATATCGATAGACAGTAAGAACCAAGTTTCGAGCTCGAGGGTAAGTATAGGAGACATGAGGGTAAAGAATTCATTAATCATTTAGTTTTGAAAGGGTTTAGGATAGTTATGATTCTCATTTGTTAAGATCCCTGTGCGATTAATCAGTGTGGTTTTTATTGAGAAGCATTTTTTTATACTCAATCGAACTTAATTCAACTCACAATTACCTCATAAGTAGTTTGATTAGGGCCACCTAGTTGATTTCTGGTCAACGTAAGACCTTGAATGATACCACCTGAGCCCCCCTTCTCTAAGAGAGAAGCTCTAGAATGGAGCACCTCCTTAGGGCTGCTATAGGCGCGCGCTTTTTATAATATACTTATAGTGTTAGGAGACTGTCGTATACCAAAATGTCTGCCGTCCTAATTCTTGGTGTTTAACTACTTCCGGCAGCGAAAGATAATGCTTTAATCCGCTTTTTGTGACACCCCTGTTCCACTACGAAATAATAATGGTTGAGGATTATGATTACTAATGTAAGTAATCAGTTCAATTGCAATCACGAATATAAGATATTTAATTAGTGTGAATAACACACACAACCTTTGTATTCATTCTAATCATTGCACAGACCCACAGACTCATATAAAACCAAATTGAAGAATTCATTCCCAAATACAATGCCTCTCTCTTGCTCCGATATTCCCTTCAAAATCTCATGGACATGCAAATGCCTTTCGACAACCCGTCCCATCTGAGTTCGGTGGTTTAAAACACGCCATCGGCCTTCCTGGATCCTGATTGCCAAGCGGCGTATCCGCTCCTCTATACGAAATAAATCCATTCGGCAGAGCGGCTGTATCAAGCAGAAGATCTACATATCGCGGCAGACTCCCTTCAAAGTGAGTTTGGGGGTCGTCTTTGAGCCTTTGACTGCCTGAAGAAGATTGCAGTTGTTGTCGAAAAGTGCGGCGCCGCGGTAGTCTGGAACATCGTCGTCAGAGGTGGCGATGTAAATGGTGCAGTAGCCTGGACCTGTTTTTAGACACTTGGGTACAGGCCAGGTGTCGTCGCGACGAGAGATGGTAGCGGAAGAAATGAACATTGGGGGTGCTGCCGCTGCTTAGAGGGAGTTGGTCATGATCATGGCGTTTATTTTGATAGATACGGAGATTTTCATTGTGTTGCTAGTTGAGAGGAAAGTGTGTGGGAAGCAGTCTACTCGGAAGTGACTTGGAAGTCGTGCGTTTTGATAGAGAGGAATTCCTGGGTAGGATACAAAAGGACTTTGAGCTGAGTCGTGCGTAAAAGATGCAAGAAGTATGATGAAAGTAGATTCACAATAGCGGTGCTTGTTTAAGAGCTTCAAGTTGAACTGGTTGCCACCATGGCACTTTGGAAGAATCATCATTTATATATATCAGAACAGACATGATCATTATTCAAATCCAACATGTGACTTTTATCTTTAGAAGTGCATCCTCTTTGCACCAATCCTGGTGACATACAGAAAGGCCAAATCTCTGCAACCTGATTAATGATTCATCTCAGCTAGTCTAATGGCCGCTTTCCATATAGCAAACGGAAAACAAACAACACGGTCATATTACGTCAAGAAACCGGAGCATCACTTGTTCCTCTAGCCATGCATACGAGACGAGAGCCTACACCGAGGAAACCGCGCCCATAATTGTTCTCTAGTGTCGGAGCCGAGATTGAACTCCGCCGATAGCACTATGCGGCCTTCAATCATCAGTTCTAAGTGGTCTATCTTGTACTCTCTAAGCCCTAGTGAGATGCTACGTAATTGATACACAGCCATGCTAGATGGAACCTTTGTGTGTCAGGTCATCCTTATTTTTATCAGCCCACAGAATTAATAGTGGTTTTTGAGCGGAGTCACAATAGAGAGCGAATTTCTAAGAAGAAAATGCAATAATGTAAAAAGTGCCTGGAAGTTTTATTGCACCATTAATGGCTCATAAAGAATACTGATTGCGAGACTGGTCACACTTCTTCGCTATAATGTCCTAAATATGTTAGTAAAAAAGTTCTTACACTTTAGATGTCTTCATTAGTCTTATCAATCATTCGTGCGCATAATTAACAGTAAAATTCAAACTGTCTGAAGTCGCGTCATTCTAGCTAGCTGAAAATTAGGATAACACGCTGATACATTTACTTTCAAAAGTATATTGATCTAATTTACCCATATCCTATACGTCGCTAAAACCATGCCGATATCTCTCTCTTGCCTCTCACACTTTCTCTTGCAACATCTTCCAATCCCCCTCGGGACCTCCATTCGCCTCCTTATCCTCCACCTCTACATCTCTACCTCGCACATAGAAGCAAAATCTCATCAATCTATGAATCTTGACAAGTAGCCACAGCGCACCCAACGGCCCAAAAAAGAAACTCGCCTTCCGGTGCTTGACTGTAGTTTCCCAACTTTCGAAATTGTTGTATGTGTTGATACCGAGATAGATGTTGAGGAGTAGAGTCCATGTGTCGCAGATTTCATACCATATATTCTGCCAACTTAGCCCTTCTCCATTGTTTGGAGCGTCGGTGGACATGATTGCTGCTAAAGGTTTTCGTTAGTGGATTCCAAGATCACACGGAGACGAGGAACATACCCGGTGATATTTCAGTCTTTCTGCAGGGAGATAGGCGAGAACTTATTGGGAAATATTTTCTCAATTAAAAATCGACTTTAGGGGATTTGAGCGGGCGACTTGTGATGATGATAGGGGCGGCGACGAAACGTGATGAGAGTCTTTTGACGCTGGAAATCTATCTTCGTACAACAGCCTACTGAAGACGAGCAGTCGTGTAGACTACTGTAATAAGTATTGACTGCGCTATATGTTCCCTATATTCCAAAGCTACCAAGATGCAAGTGATTAAGTGATCACTATCCGACGTGGCCACGATATTATCTTGTTGGGTGATGTTGGTGTTTGATGCAGGATTCCAAGCTCGGGATATTGTTATGACTTTGCCTCCTCACTGCCGAGCTGCACGTTTGATCCCCATACGTTATTTTTACAGGAGTTATCGGCATCCGCGTCAAATGTCTTTCCTGTACATGTCGTTGGTGCATATTCCCAACATCAACGTGTACAAAGTTGCAACGAAACTCGATGTGATGCATTCAAACTAACTTGCGCCCCCATCTGTGCCACTTGTCTTTTAAGCTAGCTGGACCATCCGAGATCAAGTGGCGTATCTGAGACTTTTGCATGCTGATTTTTATCCAAGCCTGTCGTTGGAACCGACTCTGTAAATGACAAAAGAATGGAAACTGGGAGGCTTCTCTGAATCAGCCTACGAGTTCTTCCCTTTTGGTTCAGACTTATAAGACTCATTTATCTCGCCAGTAACTTAGTGAGATAATTCCATGCTAGTACTCGACAGAATAGCAGCATATGTTTCTACACACCTCATTCATTATCCACAGAACGGCATTGGATATTTTTCCTCACAGCAATCACATTTCCTTGTAGCCTTTTAAGAAATTCATTAGAACAGTGAGAAGACGTCATCTATTCACAATGAAATTCGGAAAGATTTTCGTCATTCTGTCGGCTGCATACACCCTGGGAGTATGCTCATCATACCCGCCAGTCAACCTCAATCTCGATGATGCAAAAGCTGAACATGTTCAACAACGCGATGAAGCCTCTCTGATCAAAATCAACTCTTCTTCAGCAGAAACTCCAGTCATTCACCAAGTCAACTCATTAAGATCCAGAACTGAATTAGCTATCGCCGTTCTTCGAAGAGCCTCTGCCACAACTATGGTTGGGTTTGGCTTCTATTCCATACTATCGGATTGTCGAGGTCTCCCGGGGAAAGAAAACCGCACCACGGATGACATAGCTAAGTGCGGTATGGGCGCGCTGGCTACCGTGATTACAGTTGCCACAGAGATCCGGGCAGATTACGCTGTGTTTTATGAGGTGTTGAAGACCACGACCAATACCGTTATCGACTACACCGTGAACGCGGCGCTGAATAAGTTCGTTGGGGGTGGTGTCAGCATTACGGGTCCATTTCCAAGAGCACCACATGCGGGTCTGCCGAATCGAGATGTCGACTCTAAATACAAACGGGTAGAGGACCATTTCACTTCGGTTTTGGGTGTCAACGTTAGCCATATTGGCCACTGGGACGGCTCAATGCATGAAGATGCACATATCAAGGCCATGAAGCGTGAGCAAAACCAAGAGGGCACCATACCGGTATTCGGACTCAATTACATGGGCGAAGACATGCATTTCGCTTATGGGGGACAGAATGTCGATGGTAAAGACATTTTCAAAATCGGTACAGGTCTTGGGCCGGCGACAGAAGAAAACAAACGACGTCTCAACAATCGGAGTATTTTTCAGTATGGTATTCCTGCTTTTGGCAACATGTATTTCGAGAATGGCGGTATTGATCTTCTTGCGACTCCTACCGCAGACACTAGTGGAAACCCCAACATCTTTCCAACCAAGCCTCTCGATAGGGAAAACAACTACGAGTGGATCTATACCCAACTCGAATGTATCTTCGAGGCCCAGTTTCTGATGCCATTGGATCCTCTCCCTCGCAATTTTGATGCCATTGGTTTGTGGTACCAGATGTATGATCTCGAAGAACAGGAGACACTTTCCGGAGGTACAATTGCTTTCTTCGGCTCAACTACACCGTCGATTATTGAGGACATGCAACCCGTTGGTGATATTGCAGTTAATACTTTCTGTTCTAGATGAACGTCGAGAATCGGCTGTCCTTTAATTGTTCATGTGCTCCGAGGTCTTCTTCAAATGAAAGAGGGTTTTCAAAGAAACGAGTTTAAGGAATTGCTGGTATGATAGAAGGATGTATAGAGAATTCGGGGGAGTTGGATGTTTAAGATTTACGAGACTATGAATCCAGGTCGTGTGTTTTCATCTCTTTTTCCTCTTATTGACTAGTGAAAACATTCGCCTCGCCCATCGCATGCAACAGTATCAATATCACAGATATGAAACCCCGCAAAACTCATCCCCAAAACAGATCTTTGACTCAATCGGAGTATCATCCGAACGATGCGAATTCGACTGAAGAAGTTCGATCGAAACACCCTGCTGCTTGTGTCTTAGCTCTTTTTTCCACTCGAATGGCCTCCCTAGGTCCAGAGAGCACCCAAGCCTCGCAGCTTCGACTGGACCTTCGGAGACAAACAACAAGATCTGGTCTACAATTTCCAGGGGTAAACTATGGATGGGTGTGTGAGGTGGCCAGGGTGGTAGGAGGACTTGTAGAAGGAGAGTTATAGCGGAAGGAGAAGGAAGCGTGTGACCATCCATGAAAACTGTTGGGGCCGTGTGTGAAAAAGCTCCCGTGGAATCGACATGAGCTACCATCAGATATCGTACCGAGAAAAGTAAGTAGTTCTGTTGCTGGATCAATCCATTTGCGCTTGCTGCCTCTTCTTTCGCAATCTTGAAGGCAGTTTCAAGGTCTTCGTGTACAATGACGGTAGTGTTTCCAACACTGAACATTTCGTCCTCGCCAAGTTTCCATAAAGGTTGATCGGTAACATCAACATAGGGACTTCCGAAAAAGATGTTATTACTTTTTGACACTTCTTCAATCCGGAAATCAAGTGTTGCGATTTTGACAACTGCCTCGGCAAGTCTTCTAAGTGTGGGTTTCCTGTATGAAGATCGTAGTATATGACGCCACTGAAACGCGAAGTCTGAGAGAATCGGTGGGATGAGCGCAAGGCGGAGTACGTCCACAGCACCTGAAGGTGATTTGTACGGTGGTGGGAAGATAGCAAAATCCAACAATGGAGGCGGATCAATTTTATAGGGTGTAAACTCCGAGCGTTGCGGCAACTCTGATTTGGGCTCTCTCAGACGAGATAGTGGAAGCTTGATATTCTCACTCGCGTCCGAGAAGAGAAGGAGATCTTGAGTCAGGTCAAGAGAGCATACGTTCATTCTTCCCTGACGTATATCGCCGAAGGGCCTCACAACATCGTCCCGTTTTTCCCAGACTCTTGATATGCCTGTTACATGACCAGTGGCTAAATAATCTGTGCTTGATGTAAGTAGAGAGCCAGAAGCTCCGCGATCCATTTTGTTGATTTCGCTGACCATTTGAGTTATCTTTGAGCATCCTCCGAGCATATTTGACTAGGAATTCGAACTCTACTCTCGTACTAGTGGATATGTAGACACATTCTGCACTGAAAATTAGGGGGTATATGTTTGTACCGAAGGATTTGGCCTACCTTCCGTGATAATTTGAATAGTCGTAGACATTGCGGGACATGAGGTTTAATGATGAGTACGATAATAGGAAAACCCTCTCGACCAGCGTAATCGAAGTGAAGTAGGATATGAGGATTCAGGGGTGCTGGCTGCCTAGAGCGGTGAGGGCAGAACAAAACACCGATATGATGCAGTCTGGACATAACAATTTATTCACGAAAGGAATCAAATACCTCAAGTTACAACAAAGTAAAATCAATTAGGTATGGATATTGGTGACCCTCCTCACGACCCTGGCCTAGTAGTGGGAATAAGTTTCGACAATGGGCGGATGCAATTGGCATGGCTTATTACTAGGAAGATAATTCGACCACAGAGAAGAATGAGAAGAAGTACGCTATTCCTCCTGGATATGAAGATCAACCAGATATAAGCGCCTAGCCTTGTTTCTATCGTATTTGTGCTTCCTGATTGGAATGTGACCGTGGCTGATGGGCGGAGAAAGGCATCCCCTACTTGGCAGAATGTCTTCTATTTTCTCAGTTCGCCATATAAGAAGAGCCGCTACTCTTTCCCCAGCCTGACACGCTACGGGATAGTGATCATGTTTTCCTAGCAGTCTTAACCTCAGTTGTTGTGTTACGCCTATTCGTAAACGATCTGCTAAGCGAACAGACAACAAGCAACGACTGACCGTTCACAGGATATATCGTTAGCTGATAGTAGCAGACCTTGGCCACAATGGTACTCATTTCTTATAAATTCATTTTCACGCACTAATGACGTCATGTCTAGGAAAAATCACCGAACTGGTCGCATACGTTTAGAAGATCCTCGCCCTCCACCTCCCGCCACCTACCTCGAGGTCTTGCTGGCCGCATACGAAATTAAGAGGATTAAAAGACAGCACAGCCAACAAACCCTTTTTATCTTCATTCTGTCGACAAATTTACGCCATCTTTTCCGTTCGGTAGGCGAATACTCTTTTTTCCAAGAAGCGACGACAGGGAAGTCTTCGCCCAACATCAGCATTCTGAAGGGATTCGGGTTTCGTTGTCCTCCTAATGGAGAGCTCTATGAGTATGGGTTTCTACTTGTCGAGACACTGGATCCAGATGTAGCCTGGGACTCACAGGAAATCATGTCAAAGCCGTATGCGAGGACTGTGAGACTGAGACGAAGAATGTTTATGCCATGCTCCAGATGGGCTTTGAGGTTCAGTTCTACAAGCATGAGAACTTTGTACTTGAGGAGATGGGTGGGATAATGCATCTGATTGATGGTGTGGAAGAGGTCACTGCAATGTGCCAGTATATCAAGGCACATCAATTGCGTTCGATCTTCCAGCGAAAATTAGTAAGCTTGTAATAAAGCTTTCCGGCACTGATTTTGGGATAGTACGGTAAAATCTTATTAATTCTACTTCAACTATTCATGAACCACTCTGAGTTGAGCTGGGTTGAGTAGTGGAGCAGCGCATAGTTAGTTTGAGTAAATTAAATTTTATTACCAATCAAACGCGCGAAAGACTTACGAAACCAATGAAGATACCCAAAGTGCAAGGAAATTCACATAAAGATATTTGGGGCATTATAGCGGAGTTTGGAAAATCTCGTGCCTAACGCGTAATGAGGATATTTTGCCAGCCATAAAGGATGATAAAACTGCTAATAGTTGAGACACGATAGACAAGAAATCTTACATATCTCGTGCCTAACATGTAATGAGAACATTCGCGAGCCATTTATAAAAAAAAAAAATTCATTAGGAACTGTATATATGATTTCATTTCCTTATTAAAAATCGCGTCTACCTTGACATGCTGATGAAATAGGGGGAGAGCGAGTCGAAGGTGATGCTGGAGCGGTATAAGTCGTAAGTATAGTTTCTAAGTTGTTGCTCAGGAGAATCTCAGATGAAAGGTTAGTAGATGATGCATTATAATCTGCAAGAGAGAATACTCATGCTTTGTACCTCCTTGAATGCTTGGATTGAATCACGTACACAAATAACTTGCAATAACACTTCCTAGTGACCGATCGGTGGGAAATCCCACATCGCTGTAAAGAACATTTACCTGCTGGCTCTCCCTCACAGCATACTATCATTACCGCAATCCAAGACCCAGCCCCAGCTCATATCCATCTCACTCCCCCACCATCCCAAACCAAGCTCAGCTCGCCACAACACACATCTGACACCACAAAGAGAAATATGTCAAATATTGAATTTCTTCATATACGAGCTTAAAAAGATCAAAATACCGCTCTCCCTTGACCCATGACCCCTCGAACCTGGTAGGTAAGTAGGTAGGTAAACATCCACATCTTCATACGCCAAACCATGACCCTTTCACCGCCGCTGTTGATATATACAAACCCCTCTCAATTCTCCACATCTTACAACCCACCACCCTGCAACTCCACCCACAACCAGCACACATCACACCTCCCCTCCCTCCCCTTTAAAAAACCCATAATGCCCACTAGCGCTCCTCCCCTCATTAACCATACTCTCGGCATCACCAACCTGTTTCCGCTCACTAACCTCTCTCTCTCCCTTCCCCTTCAACCTAAGATGCATTTGCAATTTCGCCAGATGAGTCTGTTGAGCCCACAAATTCGTCAATGCAGACGAGCCCCCCCTGGGAGCAGAATAGCCTGCTCCCGAGGAGCCTGCCCGATTGACGGCTGGTTGTTATTGCAGAGGTTCCGAGGAGCTGGAGAGACGGTTGAGGTGGAGGTAGACGTCTGTCCCGTAGCTGGTTGGTGCGTTAGTTAGGGTATTAAGATGAGTTTGGGGAGGGGAAACTTACCCTTCCATGCTTATCAGTTTGAGGTCGCCGCCAAAGTAGCGCGCGTAGAGTCGGGAAATGGGTAAACCGTATCCAAAACCAGCCATTGGGGCTTTGAAATCGCTTTTGTCGAAATCGGGATCCAGACTTGGTGTGGTGTCTACGGTCGTATACATATATGTCCACACCAGAGGAATAGCACTTCGAGGAATCCCACCACCTTCATCCGAAATTTTGATGGTGATGTCTTCTTTCCCTTCTGCGACAACAACCTTTGTTACCGGGAAATCCTCCTTGTCCTGCCCATGCGTCTCCACCACGGCACGTAACGAATTTTTCAACGTCTCGAAAAGCATATGCGATAAGTGCCCCGGGACATACATGAAATTCAGATGTGGTGGGCACACGAGCTGAATCTTGGGCGCATCGAATAATCCGTAATGATCC
This sequence comes from Glarea lozoyensis ATCC 20868, assembly GCF_000409485.1. Taxonomy (NCBI): domain Eukaryota; kingdom Fungi; phylum Ascomycota; class Leotiomycetes; order Helotiales; family Helotiaceae; genus Glarea; species Glarea lozoyensis. The sequence continues at coordinate 2,646,331 of NW_007361001.1, read as the reverse complement.
TCGCATACAAACCGGGCGTTTTCGATGGCTTCTTGCGCCAAATCATGCACGTTTGTTTTTGTGCAAATAATTCCCACATATGCTGGATCCTTGTTATGGCTCTGATCGGTGAGCGCAATATGCTGTCCTATTAACATTCGTATGCCAATTCTCGACATGTAAAATCGATCGAGGAAGGCTTGTATATTGTTGTCAATTTGCATCCGCTGTCTTTTTCGTTTGTACTCTAATATTCCTTGCGCAACGGTCGTGACTACACTGTCATGCCGCCGTTTGATGTGATTTAACGTGTTCGCGAATCGAGTATTGTAGTCGTGTAACTCCGGCGGCCAGTCTTTACTATCTTCCACAGTTGCAAAGTATCTCCGCGCAGCTCCTTTCTTCGAATCGCTTCCATTTCCATTCCCATTCTCATTTCCATTTCCATTCTGCTGCCAAGGTGAGGAACTATATTGCCCCTTCCTCACACTGGGATTTGGTGTAGTTTCCGCTAATATTTTTAACGTTTTCCCACTGGGCTTCGAAGGCTTCATCAGTCGTTCGCGGATATCTTTGGACAAATTGGGTCTTGGTAGCTGTGTTATCTCCTTTATCACATGTCAGCATGTCCGATTTAGCTCTGAGACAAGAAGCAATGATTACCTCAAATGACTGTGCGTACCAATCCTGTACCTTCTTGATTGAAGGCATCTCATTAAGTCCATCTGGTAAATCGCCAAGTTCTTGTACGCGATGCGCGAGTCGTATAGGTAACTCCTCGGAGAGAAACTGCGAGGCCCTAAACAATGTACCTGATTTCGCCAGTATTAGCAATGGACCTTGGAATCACAACCGCAAGACTAATCAATGGCACATACCAGTAGAAGGCCTCTCGCCGAATTGGACCATCTGCCTCAAGCTCACTCCGGTCGCGGGAAAGCTCGAGTAATGCTTGATGGTATCCATCAACATCTCTGATTTCTTCCACGACATCTTGTCCGATTTCCCGGCCCTCAGGCCCTTACGCGGATTCCTTACAACGCTTCAATGTGAGATGTTCCCAATCTTCCCGAATCTACTGTCGAGTCAAGCTCAATCCCTTCCAGCGTCGTGGGATGCCCGCCTGACGTAGTATCTGAATGCCGAGGTTCTCTTGCAATTGCGGCCCAGAACAAAGGAGCCGATAAAGCAATTGGCTTCAAGACAAGTCAATTGCAAGACCTTGTGTTTCAAGAAAATGGTCAGAAAAATCAGAAACAGAAAAGATTCTTTGTCTCGTGCTCATGAGAGCCTTGAGAGTCATACACTTTGTTTTGAAAGGTTCGGCTGGCGGGCACACGGGGATCGGACACATTCGGTTAGGGTAGAGCTAAAGTGCCGTGGGGACTGGGGTGTGGTTTGCTTCCCCGCGCATGAGGTTGCTTTGGGCGTGGGTTCAGGGCGAGGATTGTATTTTGTGTCATCGGGAATTTAATGTTGGTGGGATGTTGTGGGATGTTCATAACCAGGTAAAAACACATTTGGTATCCCCACGGTCAAATTGGTCATGCTTTTTACATCTGCTCGCGAAATGTGAGCTCATATTCAGAAAGCAATCATGTGGTCGTAAGGTTAGTCGTAGCTATCACTCGTACACCGCTCTCATCGCGCCGCATTCTACGGCACTAAATACTAGATACCTCGGATGCAGAAAGTCGGACGATCAGGTCGCCATATTTCTCTTAAGATACCGGGTGGTGCCGGGATAAAGTGTAATCATCCCTGGTCTAGCTGCACTAGACAGACACATTAGTGGCATAAACTCAGCAAAGGAGATAAACAGGTTTGAAGATCTGCAAATAGAATATACGTGGAAGTAGTATCACCAGCACGAAAGATACACATGACGAAGCCGAGAAGACCTCGAGAGATGATTCGCTTCAGAACAACATGCTTTCTATCATTCCATCGTCTACGACTCTTCGTAAGCCGTCCATCAACTTGGAAGTCTTCACCTCATGGACGCTATGTAAACCTTCGTGGACCTACTTGTCGCTGAACATCAGCAAATTCCAAGGTGGGCAACCACACCCGATCTAAGCAAAATAGCCCACAACTCCGAATCTGCCATGCATTTCCTTTTCCCAACCCCAAAGCTGATAATGTATAAACGTTTTCATCATCAAAACAATGCACAAGATGCCCTTTGACCCACTATACAGCCTGCACATAATTTGCGGGTACGCTCTTCGTCACGCCGTTCCTCTCCACTTCAGCCCATCCATCGCCTGGGTCTTCTTTGATGAGAACGAATCGTTCTCCTTCGGTCATGCTATGTTCTGCATCGCTTTGTGCTGAATACTCGTAGAGCGCCTCGACATATTTCAGCTTCTTCGCTCCACGCCTTGGTGCTACTACCGGACCTTGCTTCTTGCCTTGAATACTACTGGACATCGAGGAGCCAGAATTGGAATAGATAGATGATGGGCGTGGTGCTAAGGTTGCCATCGGTAATATCTCGATATAGGCGGTAGGGACTAGACCTTCTTTGTAACCTACTTTTACCTTCGTCCATCCGCCATCTGGGTTCAATGTTAGTCTAGGTTTTCAAATAGTTGGCGAGGAATCAATACCATCTGGTTCTAGAATAGTCACTTCTTTACCCTCAGCAACTGTGACCTCGCCATCACCGTTGGCATCGTAGGCATAAAGCATCTTTCCTTTCGGATCGCTCGAAGCCGCTCCGGAACCATTTGGAGCGCTCCCAGGAAGCTCGCTGACATACGTCGACGGTGGGGGCGCAACAACTCGATTCTTACGCAGTGTTGTTGGTCCACTAATACTAGGCTTTGCTGAGGTTGGTCTCTCGGGTGGTGTCTCGTCTGCTGGAGACCGCGGACCGCTGCCCGATACTGATCGATGGGCACTAGCTGCATATCCAGAGCTGAGAGAGTTCATTGTATTTGTGCGACTCATCGTGGGAAGCTCAGCAACACTATCACCTGGCTGATGTGTAGGACTTTTTAACGAGTTCGCCGCTTCTTGACGCTCTGCTTTCAGCTTCTTCCGCTCTTCCTTCGTTTGTTCTCCTGGACATTCTGCCGGAACCTTCATCTCGCATTTACTGTGGCATGTATAACCACAATCGCGGCAGTCAAAGCCCTTGGCTGATAACCCCCAAATTCTTTCTCCACACAAATCGCAATTTGTTGGTATTTTGAAGGTCTGTGACTTGAAATTATGACTTTTTGCGCCTAAAGTCACGTCTCCCACCGCTTCTGTAATTGTTATAGTCTCTACCTCCGCCGTGAGTCGCTTGTGATCAACTTCATGTAGATTTTCCTGTAGAGCAAAGATGGCTTTCACCACTTCAACTTCATCTCGCTTGTCTTTTCCCTCGCGGATCTGTTGCTTTACTCGTTTGGCGCCCTCCACCTCTCTACGCTTTTTGTCTACTTCCCTTCTCAATTCTCCCAATTGTCCTTTGGATTTGCTCAAAACGTTTCTGAGAAAAACCTTGGCTGTGTCGTCAACCATCATAGCGCCATCGTCGTGCCATACGGGACTCGGCTCGAATTGCTTATTTGGCGGTTCCTGCCATCCAGCGGCATTATGTCTAACAAACATCATGGAATCCAGTACCGGTTGATTTCGCGGAATCTCCTGTGCAAGATGATTTACAAAGTCGGTACTACGTTTTAGCATGCCTAGCTCAAGCTGCGCTGCCAAAGCCCATATCCCATTAAGTTTAGCGGTCCGCGATTCAGAAAGATCCTGTAAACTATCCAACAAGTCCGGCACGTATTCATGGTAGTATCTCTCTTTCTGTTTGTTCGTAACGTTGATGGCGATTAAGTAGGTATTCTTGACATTGTGCATTTCGAGTATTTGCTGCTGGTACGCATTTTGCGCTTTCGATTTCGAGTAATCGAATGCTGACTCTGCTTTCTTGCGCTTGTTCTCGACTTCTTGACAAGTAGCATCGTATTTTCCCTTCGTTTTCCGTAGATCTGCGTATGTACCATCTCGTTCAGCTTCGAGCTTGGCTGCGAAATCTGCATGGCGCTTTCGCAGCTCCTCAAATCTTGTAGCGATATGTTTTAGAGGATCTGCTAACTGTGAGATTAACTCTCCGCCATATCTGTCATGCTCGGCGGCGCGAGATTCTAGCGTCGTTAACTGTGTCGTCCAAGTCGTCAACGAAGCACTACAGTCCCCCAGAATTAGTACATATGCTCAAGCTCTGTATACAATCACGTACCTCTCAAGCGACCCAGGAGTCAAGGCAGGTGTGTCTCCAACACTCAAACTACTTGACTTCTTTGCTTTCTTCTCATAATATTTCTTGGCCAATGTGTTTAGCTTCGCGCTGTACTCTTTTTCGATTGCGCTTCGCTCTCGGTAGAACTGCTGGATATCATCTAGCCAAGTTATTCCGTTCGAAACCCAGGCATTGACAGGTTTGAAGCCATCCTAATTCATGTGGTCAGTCGGTTGCGTGGTGTGTTCGGATCGGTTTGTATGCCCACCTTCAGCTCAAGCCCAAAATTGGGCGCAATATCTACATCTGCCATAGATAGTACCACAGCGACGTTCCTTCGAAAGAGAACTCATAAGCTGCGCAGACGGATACATAGGTGTCCTAAATTCAATGTTGAAATTAGCAACAATAATAGGTAGGTCTTGGATTTGAAGGCGCAGCAATAACCCCACGATTGTGAGATACGGCCCGAAGCCTCCGTCGCAAGCTCCCGTGAGGAACCAGGGGAATATTATGTTTCTGCCTCGGTATTGAGGCAACAATTTGTCCCGCTTAACCCCGCCATTGCCTAAAACAACATTTTGAAGCTCGAGCTCTCGAGACTCGACTATTCATTGACCTACAGTTGACAAAGAAGTTCGCGAAGACCCTTTAATCATTAGGGACTTCCTTTCCGGACTTTTAAATAACCATTCTCTACTGGCAACACCAATCGTTGCAACGACACGTTCCTGGGACGCGTTCTCGATCTGTCACGAACTTCAAAATATCTCCGAAACGGCCTTGCACACTGTGTTGACCAAAACAAGTCAAGATGTCTGATCCCGCGAAGTCTGCGTCTCTTGCAGACCGAGTGACTAGACCTGGACTTGACGCAAGTTCTAGCTCGTTCACGCCTGGCGCCGCGTCCACCCAATCGACTTCATGGGCTGATGAAGTAGCATCTCCTGTTGCACCCAAAGAAGATCCCCTTGTATCTACCGTAGGCGACGCGCAAGTAGATGGCCAGGTTGAGCCACTAGGCGGCTCAGGCGGTTCTTTCATTGATGACGTTCAATACGATGTTGAGGTTACGTTGACACTGGAGGAACTACAGCGCCAGGAAGGGAATCCTCTTCACTCGGTCAAGTCCTTTGAGGAGCTTGGATTGTAAGTCATGTTTCCGATCTTGATAGACCGGTACTGATTTGACCAATTAATTAGATCTCCCCAAGTACTACAGGGGCTTTTCGCTATGAACTTTAAGAAGCCATCCAAGATCCAAGAAAAATCACTCCCGCTCCTATTGCGATCTCCTCCACAAAATATGATTGCGCAATCACAATCCGGTACTGGAAAAACGGCCGCTTTCGTTATCACCATCCTTTCTCGACTCGATTATTCTGTCAACAAGCCTCAAGCTTTGTGTCTCGCGCCTAGTCGTGAGCTTGCTCGACAAATTGAGGGCGTAGTCAAGAGCATAGGTCAGTTTGTCGAGGGCCTGACGATACAAGGTGCTGTTCCCGGAGCGGTACCCCGCGGTGAACGACTGGAATCAAAGGTGGTGGTTGGAACGCCTGGGACAGTGATGGATCTCATCAAACGCCGACAATTCGACACATCGCAAATGAAGATTTTGTGCTTGGATGAGGCTGATAACATGCTGGATCAGCAAGGTCTTGGCGAACAATGTTTACGGGTGAAGCAGTAAGTTGTTTGGTAGTATTTTCTGGTCATTGCACTAAAACATATACAGAATGATTCCATCTCTCAGCCAAATTTTGCTCTTTTCCGCCACCTTCCCCGATGACGTCCTTCGTTACGCCGAGCAGTTCTGTCCGAATGCTATTCAGATCAAATTGCAACGTAATGATATGAACGTAGCTGGTATCAAGCAAATGTACATGGACTGCCCCTCAGACGATGGAAAGTACGACATCCTTGCTAGGCTTTATGGTCTTATGACTATCGGCTCATCCATCATTTTCGTTAAGGTATGCAATCGTTTACAAAGTTTGAGAAATACATCTAATATTCTTTGGTTTAGAAACGAGAGACTGCCGATAGTATTGCTGCGCGATTGTTATCCGATGGCCACAATGTCGTCGCCGTCCATGGTGCTTTCGAAGGTGGAGAGCGCGATGCTATTCTCGAAAAGTTTCGCTTGGGCGAGGCCAAAGTCCTGATCACCACAAACGTTCTCGCACGTGGTATCGATGTGCAGTCAGTGTCCATGGTTATTAACTACGATATCCCAATGAAGGGTCGAAGCGACAGTGAAGCCGATTCCGAAACTTACTTGCACCGAATCGGTCGAACCGGTAGATTTGGACGTGTTGGTGTTAGTATCAGTTTCGTATTCGACCGAAAAAGTTACGTGGCTCTTCAGTCTATTTCACAGCACTACGGCATCGAGTTGATCAGACTGGATACCGATGACTGGGATCAAACTGAGAAAGTGGTTAAGAGCGTAATCAAATCCAGTCGGGCGGGCACCAACTTCAAAAAGTAAACGGCACGAGGAGGAAAAGCAAAAGCGAAATGCTAAGGGCACATCAAGTTTTGTGGTACGCATGTGTAGGATCGGACGACGGACAATTGCACACTTCGTTGTCACACAATACTATCAGCGAACTTATGCTGCGACAATCTTATGCATCATTTGTCCTAAAGCGTTGAGACAGTGGACTATATGATTTCCCCCGCTTTATGACACACTTTTTTATTTCCAGAAATTCATTTCAAGCGTGGCGTTAGCGATAGATGAATTGATAGTGATTCGCCCTTGTTACCGAGCGATAAGTTTGGGGGGACCCTGGATTCATTATACCACAGAATATACTTTACTTGCATAGGAAAGGCTGAGCAAAAGGGCAATTTGAAGAGTGGCAGATCTCTTAGTGATGGAAAAATCATCTCGAGATTCAATAGTCTATTAGATCGAAATGAATAGTAGTTGAGATAGCATCATTTTCTTGGATGTTTGATGTGGGCTGTTGTGGACTGTTATGGCTTGTAATTCCTGCCGGAATTATTTGTGCCATGTAATGTGAGGAACAAAGGGGCTTGCAAAATGATCAAGAGATCATAGATTGAGAATGCTGATGAGGCTTATGCTTGCCAGGTCAGGCCTGGTATGACGACTCGTTAAGGTCCTAAGCGATTCCATTGTGCGGAACCCTTTGTGTTCGCTCTTTGTATGGCTGCTTATCTCTGAACTTCATTGTTATTTCTTAGAAAAAACGAAACGAATTCCTTGTTTCTGATTCTCTTTGTCTAACCAATTGGGATGCTGAACAGATGATTTACATTGAATATATAAAGACATGAAAACACAACAGTTGTTTCTCGCATACAAAACACTCTCTCATACCAAACACTCTCACACACAATACACCCTCACATACAATACACCCTCACATACAGAACGCAAAACCATCCCTCATTTCTCACACCAAATTTTAAACATGGAACAAATCAAAAGCCATATGGACGAACAACGAAGTTCTACTCAGTCTGAATCCAGTCAAAATGCTTACGACAGCTTGCCGCAGGAGATGCTTGACGCCATATACAAGCAATTGTTTACTCCACAAGATGTAGTATTAACTCGAGTTGTAAATTGGTTCCATAATGCGAAGGATAATATGGAGCATCCCGTGACTACCTTTACAACTGATCATACATTCAAACCTCCACAAGGACTCGACTCGAACCCCGACAGCCGAATCGTTACTTTGGATAACTACACGAGAATATTGGGTCACAGTATTCCGGATTCGTGGATCTACTTCAACTATGAACTTGACACACTGTCATTTTACCCTTGTGAATACACACAGTATGGGGACAAAACTTCTCGGAGCATGCTATGGGGATTTCACTCGATGGAATGGCTCAAACAGCTGAAAGAATTTCTCGAGCAGAAAGACAACAACTTAGCCGGTGTGCAATCAATAGCACTCAGCGAGTTCTCTTGGCCAGTCAGCCTGGAAGAAGATCACGTCTTTTACTCGGAACAAGAAAAGAAAATCGCTCGTAACCGCTCTAGTTTCAAAAACTTAGTCCACAACGGCTTTCAGAATTTGAAGGTACTGAAATTAGTGTTTTCTAAGGATTATGATCTTAGGGCCGACGACGATCGTCATCGTCCATTTCAAGCAGCAGAAAAGGAGAAAATTAAGGAAGAAATCAGAGGTTTCTTTGAGGAGGAAAAACTCTCTAATCCTGATTGCAGTGTACCTGAGATTCTTCTCTACGATTGTTTCGTGGAAGGTGTTGATGGCGCTCCTAATTGCAGAAAGTGGATCGATGAGCCTGAAGCGAAATCGGCGCTTGTTTTCGGAATCCCTGAAGTTTTCGATGACTGAATTAGATTGACTGGCAAGTATCAAGCACTTGCTGTTCAAGCTAGTTTACCAAGTAGAAGGAACATGTTTCTATTATAACTTTCATTTGCCGTTATTAATCAAACTGAGTTTTCAACAAACATTCCCACCATGTCTGCCTTATCAAGAAATCTTGACCCGTCTTCGATAGGATGTTTTCTAGTACCTCGATTGTGACCATAAAGCCTAGAGTAACACTAAGAGTAGGCCAGAGGCTGACATTGCTTCTGACATTGCTTCCTATTTCATAAAATAGTGGAATGCTTTAACAGCTGCTCACAAGAAAGGACACAAAGAACATTCCAATGTTGCGTGTTTTTGAGAAAGTCTATGATTGATAGACTACGAACATTGATAAATTCAACATCGCCTTCCAAACGTAATCTGTAATGTTAGAAGAACCAGCTCTTAATTTCATTGCAAGTGACTTTATTGTCTACATTAAGCTTTATTTTTTGCCAATTCTCATAATACAAGATATCTGAAGGAATTTCTGCCTTCGTCTCTAGCATACATGTGCCATCAAGTCTTCATGATTCAGTGACCGATAGCTTCTCATCACTACAAGAGAAATCAAATTTGCTTTTCTTGGCTCAACTGCTATGTTCAACACAACAAAGAAACCATGTGATTCTTGGTACCTTTTTCCAACCCGGTGATGACCTCAAATTGATACCAACAATAATTTCGTTTCAGTGAACCTTTGTTGCTCTGCTTTGGCCAAAAATAATGTCTCACATAGTTCTAGTCGAAGTTGGTCAATTCTGACTGATGACTTGTCAAGCTCTGTAGTTAAAAATGCCTTGAAGCATCTTCTGTTGGTCCAATGCGCCCATGACCTTGAGACAAAGGATTTTCATTCTCCATCTGTGCGATTCAAATTAAGCCAACATATTACAACGGCTCAGTATGGTATGAAATCAGTACGGGAACTTTACTTATATGTAGATGGTTCTCAATGAAAGTTATCTAAAACAAATAAGCAAGAACCGACATCTTAAACACAATCCTGATCTTTTTACTTTAAATTTGAACGCCAGTTTTCGTCAATATGGAAAATTATGAAAATATTTATCCCAGCCAAGCTGGTTCTTATGGGGCAATCTAGTAGCTCTGGATTTCCAATCAACAATCTTCCCACAGAGACCCAGGACTATATCTACGGACTAGCTTTGACTCCAAGAAACGTTATAATCCGCGATGTTTACGTACCATCCACCTCATGGAGAGGTTACAGGGTAGATAATACCTACACTCACCCGCCAACCTCCCAGGTGAATCAGGTTGCTCGAGCTAACGCCGAACGTCTCTACGAACGAATCCTAGAAGGTACTAACGGAGAACCACCAGATTATGAATCATACATATGGTTCAATGATGAAATGGACACACTGGGAGTTCACCCTTACGTAATGACGCTAAGAAGTCGGCATGGTCAAATTACACCCCGCTCTCGCGATCCATGGGCACCTGCAATGTCCCTCAAAAAGCTGAAAGACCTACTAAACCATGAAGGAAACTTTTTAGATAGTGTACAGAAAATTGCTATTGGCCAGTTTTACTGGAACTTCGAAACCGGAAACACTGCACGTGGATTAGCAGGCGATCACTCACGAGAAGCTTTCGAAGCCGCAGTCCAGTACGGATTTCGAAACTTACGAGAGCTGAAGTTGGCTTACCAACGCAATGCATCTCCTTACTCGAGTAATGACGAAAATACCATTACTCGCCAGATTCAAGACATGTTCTTGACCGAGCAAAGGCATACAGAATGTTTGGTTCCTAGAATCATTTTCATGGAACACAATTCCCCTGGTGCCCCAAATTTTTATATGACATAACACCAAACAATCAACAGTAGAGCATGCTGGGGATAGTCTGCAATTTGACAAGATCTTGTTAAGAAATGCATTATTGGAGGTTGTTGGGGAGAAAGACTAGCAGAAATGTGAATTACGTAACGATCATAGCGCTTAATGAAAATTGAAACCAAGAAATCGGAGTTTAGTGAACACATATCCTACTGCGAGCTCGGAATGGTAAGGTGCGTCATTGCATCACTAAGTGTGATCAGAAAATTGCAATAGCTAATCACATAATTTTTGACCCAATGAATTTCTAGGACACATGTCAAGAGCGATTGTGCTTACTTCTGTCACTTCCGCTTACCTCCTATTGCTAAGCGAACCTCCCCCCCTATTGAGAACATTTTGCAGGGACGAAATTTTCGCAAAAGCGATACGCCGACAACAAGCTTCCGTCGTACTGACTCTCGCGAAAACCGAAAGATAAGCAGAAGGAATGCGCCATGGATTCATGACAGTAAAGTGCCAAACAGATGGAGGATTGGCTTAAGGGCACAGGTGGCGTCGATCCTCGCTTAAGTTATTTAAAGAGCATGCCAGAGTAATTGGAGTCGTTGAGGCACAGAATGGACGGGCCAAATACGTTTGCGATATAGGATTAGATAGGTCAATTGAATTGGGCTCATGTGTATCTTACTAAATTTACTGTTACTGTTGTCGCATTTCTTGACACGTTAATGCTCAAATTCTGGACCAGCTTTCGAACGTTATCGTCAGGGAAACTCAAGGTTTGAAGTATACCATTGGTAATTCTCGACAACGTTTCTTCTATTTTGGAACACGGCTCATAAGATATGTGCGACGTTGGGGTGGTTACTTATTTGTTTCTCACATGTGGGCTTTTCTAGCAAGTTTAGTCTATGCCTCCCAACTTGCTGTGTCATTTCACGAATTTCCAACATGAACTAGATCTCGTCAAAGGCGATTGTTTCGTTTATTGGTTTCATTCCAGCAGGTCTTTGTTCAAAGTTCGCAGTCATAAGTACGAATGATTCCAAGGAATGTCCTGTTGGTTTCGTAGCTGGATAACAAAGAACACTTCTTATGTCCTGTTAGATCACAACTTTTGAATTATATATGATGAGAAGGTGCAAAACATTATTCTAAGGAATCTATATAAAGAAAGCTGTATCTACTGGTGATTTGAAGATATCAGCAAGTCTTTTCCTTTTGACAACCTTCCCGAATACATATCGCACACTTTAAATTCCTCAGAAACCCAATTACCTCAAACATGAGCCAAAGTGCAAGCTCCTCCGTCAACCCACAGGAAAGCGATGATTTTAAGTTGCTCCAAACTTTGATCCAAAAACAACCCCAAGAAGTGCAAAATATGATCTACACGCATATTAACGATCCCAAGACCATATTCATCGTCCAAGATTCGAACTATAGGGGACCTGAAGAGCCCGCCATAATCATCGAAGTCGACTATCATTATGTTCTACCAGTTGGACTCAGTGGACGAGAATCAGATTCTTACCGCCGCGTGCTGACTCTGAGCAAATATACGCGAATTCTGTCCGAGTCAAGTCCAGGTTCTTGGATTTACTTTAACTTCGAGAAAGAAGCTTTGGCTATTGACCACCGCGCAGCTTCAATTGCACCCCCTGGTAGTGTCAGATGAACTGTTCGGAAGGTATGGAATTTCCTGGGCTGCCTTCGAGCGCTGAACGAATTACGTAAGATAGAGGGCAACAATCTAGCTAAGGTGGAAAGGATTGCCGCAGCAAATTTTACCTGACTTTTGAGGGAAGCTCACCCTACTCCCGAGGGAGAAGCCAGATTCGAAAAGCAGAATCAGGACTTTGAAGATGTGATTAGAGATGGCTTTCCAATTGAAGGAGTTGATATTTGTTTACGGCCAAAAGAAACGGGGAGATGACTATGGCTATGAAGAAGAGGTAGAAGATTTAGTTAGAGCTGAACTCCAAAGAATCTTCGAGAAAGTGCAGGAGTCGAATACAGGCTTTCTGATTCCGGAAATCACCTTTTTTAATCCTACCGACAAAAAAGCACCTAAGCTTTACACCAGGCCAGATTTTGATTGAAACAAAGACTTGACTCTATACTTACCAGAACACAGCGTTTGTAATACTATTTAAGATGCGACACCACTGTCATTACGTAGAAAATAAAACGTAGTGGGCATATTACTTTATAGCATTAATAACAGCTAGACCAAAATGTTCACCACTGTTTTTATCCCAAGTCGCGAACAGGTGATATATTTTTAGTCTAGAGAAATGCAATTACTCTCTTTATATGAGCATGACATAGTGAGATTCATAGAAGGACAAAGTGGAAGTTGCCCCGCTAGTATTAACACATGTTAAGCGAGACCTTGCCGGATTTTATTAAGCTCAACTGAATATCAACTCCAAAGGGCTTTAAATCTAAGATCCAATCAGAATAAACCACCCCAGTGAAAGCAGAGCCTGTGAGCCTGATGTAAAGACAAACTAAGAATTAATTCTCATCAACATTGTCAAAAGGAGTGGGAGGATTGTTGAAATGGATTGGAGGTTCATCCTCGCTTAAATCTTGCGGATTTGTTGTCCCACAAAGCCCCAAAGTTCAATTCGGATCAGAGGATTCTAAGAATTAATCCCTCGTATTTTATCCCACCTCCTTCATCAGTGTTCTTACTTCCTATATCCATGTAAGCTGGCGAGATAGGTGGTTGAGCGTCAGCGTCATCACGTGATGTCTCCAGCCGACCGGTTCACAATACGGCAGACTGCTGTTATTTATCTAGTAAAAGAAGGCTAATCCAACTGTTAACTATTGAGATTGTATCGACTATGGTTATATGCAATTATGTAGATGTAGGTACATGGGCGTCACGTGGGCCGTCCGTGCACGTGTGATGTTGTTGCTTTCTTTCGAGGTGAGGAACAGTTGGACGGCAATCATCGTAGATACCACCACATATCACTACTGAACACTATATACACCCCTTTTCATCGCTAAGCTGCCCACAAATCGCAATATGGCTAAGATTATATCATAATCTCAGACGCAGCGACTACCGGCCCACAGTCCAAGTACACATCCACTTGCTGATGAGAAGCGTTTTTGGTCAAAATCTGGAGCCTTTCAAGCTCAACAAATTTAGCAGGAGAATCAAATTTGTGCTGTGAGACTGACAAGTGAGCATAGGTTTTCATGTTAATTAGGCTATTAATTTTCACTACTAGCTGACGGACCATAGGTTGAAGCCCACGCATCATAATCTTTTGCAAGCATCAATTCTTGCATGTGACGCCTTCTAATTCCAACATTGCCTCCATCGAATATTGGCAGAACCATAGCCGCGTTCAATAACTCCGCAAAGGGCTGATCGGAGTCGTAGGCAGATCTACACCAACTGGTTAGCAGGACGCACTAGTAAAGGACGAAAGGAGCACTTACACTCCCACAACGCTGATAGCATCCGTTACTGCTTTCACGCAAGCATCACTACAATATATTTTAGCAGCCAGGGCAAGTTCTCGCCTGGCATTGTAATCGCCCGGTCCATGCTTAAGGCAACTCGCTGCTTTCCAAGTTAGAGCCCTGCAAGCTTCTGTCTGCATTTTGATACCACTCAGAAGATCTGCCACCGCTTGTCTTTGCAACAATTCCACCGCACCTCTGCGGCTGTCACTCTTCGCGAAGGCCAATGCCGCGTCAAAGCTTGCTCGCATAATACCAACACTCATGGCACCGACAAGAATAGCAGAGCAATCGAAACTTCCTGAGATAATGGGCACAGCTGTGCCTGCTGGACATAAGACATTCTTAGCCGGAACTCTGAGCCCTGTGTATTTTATGTGTGGACCAGAGCAAGCACTGTGGCCAACTGTCGGGACGTGACGGAGAGTTTTGAATGATCCAGGCTTATTTCGAAGTACATCATCTTTGGTAACTAGAATTATCATGATTGCATCACCTGGTTCGTCAGAGCTTGGATTTGTGGTTCGGCAGACAACACATTGCAAGTCTGCACCTTGAAAGTCCCACCCAGCACAGTTGGTAGCCCATATCTGCTTAGATGTTAGTCGCTCCACTTCTAAAAGATACTCAAGTGCCAGATTCGAACCTTTTCTCCGTTAATAATCCATTCATCACCATCTTTTTCGGCAGTCGTGTTGAGGCCTGGCGCTCCCTTCTCCAAATAGTTCGCAACTCCGCCAGGCTCAGAGAACACCAGACTCGCTAGCGGCTCTCCCTCTCCTGACAGGAAAGGCGTCAGAAACTCATTGAATTCTGGTTTGTTCACCAAATTGAGAGGCGTTAGGCCCAGCCCGGTTGCAAAAATGGTCAGGGAGACCGATGGCTCGACCCGGTACATCTCCTCGACCAAGATAGCTGCTTCCGTAAGACTTCCACCTGCTCCACCTAGAGAGGGAGAGATTTGGCCTTTTATTAGCCCGCCTGCAACAGCTTGACTGTACAAAGATTGTGTTGATTGGAATCGCTTCTCATCTTGAAACTTCATGTAATTCTTCTTAGCATCTTTCAGCTGTCAAAAATTAGCATGCTTGCCGATTTTACTTTCCTTTATAATTAAGCTCTTCTTAGCTTAAGAACCTCATCGGAGATGTATCGAACTTCCACTTACCGGCCCTGCTGCGAATGCGGCTGCTGCATTCCGTGTCCCTTCCTCCGTCGCCGAGAGATTGAAGTCAATAGGCATGGTGTCGAACACTGGACACTAATGGGATTGGATGGGACCGTTCTCAGGGTTGTAAACTCTCCTTTGTACTCGAGAGATGATCTATTGCAAGACTTTCCGATCAATTCTCCATGGACTTAAAATCTCAGCTGACACGATTACCGACAGGGTGGTGTGGTAGTGCTGACAGTGACTATTCCACCACGATTCTCAGCCAATGGCATTTATCCGGCTCCCGGTATCCGATCGTTGTACAAGTGGGTTGGCATTTATTCTTTGCTCTAAACGATCGAAACGAGCTTGCATCGGCGGTGTACTCAACATTTTTCTTCTACATCCACTTCTAGTCCACTTAATCGATCTTTCGAAAGTATAAAAATGCTAATTTAATTGTAATGCTCTTCGATGTATTAAAGTAAAATACGTTAACCTATGATTTAACGCAGAGATTGGTATAGTGATAATATTAATAGTTTATAGTAAGTGTAACTACTCTTAAACACCCGACTGCTTTTAATTAGTAAAGTAACACTCCTGTAGACATTACTGGACGACCATGAGTGTTACAGTGAGATATCAAAAAATTCTGTCACACCATATTTGTGAGGAACGTGGAGAACTCGAAAAATGTAAAAGTCACTCGCATTGTAATTCTAAGATTCAACAAATCAAGCGAGTCGGGAAAGATAACCTGAGTGGATTACCTTTGAATAGCAATGAATCCAAATCCAACTTGTGAAGAAGTTTTACTGGTTAGTTATTGACAGAAAAGAAAAAAGCTCTGCAAATGTTCTAGAGTGGATTAAACATCTTGTAGTCAACATTGATCGCACCTCTGTTCATCACAATAGATTTCCACGGTGGTATCTGAAATTTCACTCAAATGTGACCTGGCTTGACACCACATGTGTTCGCTGAGAAGTATGCTACGAATTAATAATAAACAAAAATTATTTAATTAGTTGAGCATGAGTCCGGCCGATGGAAGCCATCGAGTACGCCTAAAATCTTACTACAGTATGTTAGCAGTGCCCATCAATCTAACTCCTGGATAATTCCGCGAGTTTGTTCCCATTGAATCCGAGGTCTCCTCCCAGATTTAATGCGTCGAAGCGATGGAGGCAGTGTTGGCTTGTCGGTCGGCAAATCAGAAAGTCACGCATTTGAGAATCAAAGAGGTCCCGAGCGTTGCATATATACAGACTGCGCATGTACTCACAGCCCCCAATTGTAACAATGAAAAGGTCGACCACACCAGGCTAAATGGCTACATGAAGGTCTTTTGCATTCTTTTGCATTTCCAGGCCAATTGAGGCGCAGGAAAAGAAATGCTGCAGGCCCACGTGACTCGGCTCGCAGTGTAGCCGCTGGTGCACCCTCTTTCGCTCTGGCTTCTGCGTAACCGCGCAACAACATCCAGTCAGCCCGCATCGACTTCCATGCTTTAAATAGGCCCAGACATAAAGACAGCGCCTCGGAAGCGCTCGCAGGGATCGGTCCCACGAGCCGCCAGGGGCAATGCTGCCTTCCATCTTCCTGGTGAGGCTCATCTTTTGCGTGTTCTCTGGGGAAATCCAGCCATCATGACGTGGGAATCCGTCTTTACCGTCGGTGAAGCGTCAAGCATACCGCTCTATTGGCGCTCCAAATAGTTTCCGCTTCTTCTAATAGGCACGGCGTTGGCCAGGGCAACTGGGCCTCCTGTTGGTTTGTTGTTCGTCTTGCATCGTGGGGTTTTGCTCTGGCTTCTTTTTCTCCTAGTTAACGCTTCATTTCCGCCCCATCTTCTACTTCAAACTCTTTTTTCTCTTGTCTTTCCATTTTTCCTGTGTCCTTTCAGTCGTCATCAAATTTCATTGCGTTTTGCGGGATTAGAATGGGTTGTCGTGTACTCGAGATTTCCTTTTTGATCTGTTAATGATGACTGGGACGCTGGTCGCCGCAGAGATAATAATTACCACAAGGTCAGTCTGCCTTTCCTATGCAAAGATCTACGACACACTCTGGGAGATGAGGGTAGGGCCTTGAAGTTGGTCTGAGGATGATGAAACGATGCTTAGACTTCGATATTATCTGCGCTAGGATCGCCACTTATGCTTTTGCAGTTGTGTTACTTTGGGTTGCAGATATGTTTAAGTGGAAGACGCCCATGCTAACATCGTCTTGAACTTTAGTCTCCATGAGAATGGCACGATGCTGGCCACTTCTTATCCTCCTGACATCCATATCTACAACACTCGTCGACGGAGCGACGACGTTGCCGTCAGAACTGAAGAGCTTGGTACCACAATGTGCCCAACCATGCTTCACTTCTTTCATAGACTCGAACTACGCAGCGAGTGCTTGCGGTCAGACACCAGACCTAGACTGTCTGTGTTCTCATGACAGTGCCTCGGAATATACGATCGGAGAGGCTTCAGTGCAATGCATTGTTGGTGCTCAAAGAACTGGAGTTTGCAGTCAAGCCGACACTAAGGGTAAGTCAAACTACAATTATCCTACGTCATGTCGTGATCTAACATTCAATAGAAGATGTTGTGTTGAAGGCACACGGAATGTGCAATGGCAAGGCAAATGCCATACCCAACACACATACGGTGATTTCTGCAACATTGGAAGTTCAGTCCAATACCGTTAGACTTCAACCACCTTCGACGACATTGTCAAACTCGATTACAGCCACGTCCACTCTCGCTGTCACGTCTATTCCAACTTCCTCTTCCTCCTCTTCGGGATTTCTGACATCAACCGGGGTGGTTCCCGCTCCAGCAACAACACAGCCACCAGCCGAATCCCAAACCACTGTGCCGGTACTCCCACCAACAGAAACTCCAAAATTGACACAAGCTCAAATTGTTGGGATCACGGTCGCTGCTGTTGGAGGAATGGCCGTCATGCTTGGAATCATAGGGATTTTAGCATGTGTGAAGAGACGACAAAGAATGGAATATGATGATGGCGATGATCTTCCACTGTCTATGGATCCTTCGTACTACCCACCATCGTTTGATTCGCAAAATAGTTATGCTAAACCTTTGAACTATGGACCAGGTGGTACCACAAGTGGAGTTGCTCGTAAAGTTGCACCACCTGTGCCGCGTCGTTTCGACGTTGCAAGCCCTAACATGTTCTCGCGGAGAAGCATGCAAGCAGATGAGATTATTGGACTTGCGATATCACCAGAGCTTAATCAATCACCAGTTATGCGGAGACCTAGGGGCGAATCAAAACTTTTACCGCCAAAGCCAACTCTAAGACTACAGATGCCACCCAAGGCAGCGGCCAAATTTGCGAAGACTGCACCCAAGCCAATGACCTACAACAGAGAAAGCACAATGACTACTTTTGACGAGGACTTTGAGCGGCCAGGGTGGGTACCTCAAGTGCCACCGACACCCAAATTCATTCCAGCTTCGCTTCAAGGTGCTGGACTTTCCTTCCCTCCACCAGTGGCAGGTCGCCCTGGATTGAGGAGAGAGAGTACAGCAACATTATTTGAGGATGTTGAGGAGAGTGGATTACGAAAATCACAAGTTGGAAATGCCAGAGGAGTATCCTATATTCAGCCGTCAGTCATTGTACCAATGCCTGTGCCACAGGACTCGGAATCTCCACTGGAACTGGATGGAGCTCCACGTGACAGTAACTGGGCAAGACAAAGCACTGCCACTCAATTTGAGGAGGATGCTGTTGGCAATATGAGTATTGGTCCAGTAAAAGGCAAAGCAGATCGTCGATCGAGAGTTGAACAAGATTTGGACAACACAATCGATGAGTGGGAACGATACACCCCAATTAATACAACTGGACCTCCAGCATTTTATTTCACAGCAGCGGATGTTCAGGGTTCTGAAGCCATGAGAATGCCTTTATCTCAAGCAAAGCCAGTAATGGTTGGACGAAGGATGGGCAGTTTCTCACAACCTCGAAATCCAATGCAATACCCACCACGAAAAGATTCCATGGAACCAGTACTTGAGGCGTTCCCGAAACCACCTCGGCAGATGGTACCATTGCAATTGAAGATTCCAATAACTGACTCGCGACCGCCTACTGTCGCTTCCTCAAATTATGCCACACCATCGTCTTCAAATCCAGCTAATTCTCCAACGCCAAGCTTGCCTCCAACCGGTTCTCTTCCTCAGATCCCTAAGGCGTATAGACAGACAGGACCATATGATAGCCATAAGGCCGGGAACTCAGTTGAAACCAATAGCGCCGCTTCTCCAGCTGGAGGTCCACGGACAGGCGAGCTCCAACTCTCACCGGTTTTCGAGTCACCTGCCAGTGGTCGATCTCGTGTCTCATATCCAAAGATTCCAAAACCACAAGGAGCAATCAAGGCAATCCCACCTCCACCGCAACCAAATTTTACACCAAACAACGCGTCCGAGGCCAGAAAACCATGGGAAGCAGCCGAAGCAGCAGCACGCGAGAAAGAACGCCGAATCCAAGTCCGTCGCCAAAGTTCCTTAACATGTCCACCGCAAGGAATCATGATCCACCTTCCTCCAACCCAAATCAAAAACAAACGTCTCTCAACCGTCGCAAACCTCGACAACAATCCACCTCCTCACTCCCCAAACTGGGACACCTACACTCCAACACCCATCTCCCCCTCCGGCCCCTCCTTCTCCTCCACAAATCGCACACCACATCCGCCTGCCCTATCCTCCCCCTTCACCTCCCCGCGCCCAAAACACACACCCAAGACCAAGCAACAAGTCCACTCACCCACCCCCACCACCCCAGGAATCCGTCTCTCCAACGCCTCAACCTCCACCCCGCCCACCTCACCCCAACCTAAACCCCTCGCCCACCGCCGCGGCAACAACAAAGCCTCAGCCCTAACCCTCACAAACCGCCCCACACAACCCACAGCCTGGGCGCCGTTAAAAAACACCAATCTCCTCTCCCCAGACTCGAGACGCGTGGTGGGTGAAGGCGGCGTCGCGTTCGAGCGCGCTGATCCGATTGAGCTTCCCGGTACGCCCGGGTGGGTGCCGAAGTTGACGCCTACTAGAAAAGGGGAGGATTTGTATTTGAGAGTTGCGTAGACATATTCTCACACCCTACTATTACTTTTGATATCACATGGTCTTTTTGTGGATCTGTAAAACACTACTACTATCGCTTTTTACTTTTTTTATTGTATTTAACTATTTTTTATTTTTGGGGGTTATATATGGAGATGGGATGGGCATAGCAATGGCGTATATTTTTTGGGATCGGAGTTTGGGTTGGAGGTGGATTATACCAGTTTTGAGTTTGTGTTTTATGGTTTATGTTGTTGAGAGGATGTGGAGTAGAGGGGAGAGAGAGTAGAAGAGAGATGAAAATTTAAAATTGACATATACATATATACATGAAATCCATCTGCTCATCGAAGAATCGTGTGAGGATGATAAGAATTGAGACAGATGATAAGTACACCACTAACAATATCATCTGCTTCCAAGATCTGTAACAGCATACAACGCTACGACACGACCAAACCCCGAATCCAAAATCCATTCAATCTACGAAATGCTTCATGCAAGATGAGATAAAAACCAGTGTTAGCCACCTTATCAGGCAATTAATCCTAATCGCTACGCAGAGTGTGGGTGTTAAACACTATCAGTATCGCATCTTGCAACTTGAATCTATGGCTACCTATGTGGTGGAAGTTCAACCGAAAGACCGGGTTGAACGAGGTGACAACATACAGATCTGATAATTCTACGAGGAACGGTAGTTTTTCAAGATAGAACGAAGTGCAAATCTCCGTCAATTGAGGTCTTTATTCAAATGGGAGATCTTGTGTCATGGTAAGCTATCCTTGATTACTGTCCGCTAGTGGAGAAGTCACAAGTGACAATTCTGCTATGCTCTGAGATACCTCAAAAGCGATCTTGCAAACCATGTGGAAGATTTAAGAATCGTGTATCTATAAACAATTATCTAATTCGTCTCGACACTCAAAATGAAACCCAATTATACAATCAATCTATACACATCGACAAAATACCTTGTTCAGGACTCACTCGCCTAAATTCTACCACTTTAGGTATACCGATCAAGAAAACGTAGCCTTGTCCAGGACCACCCCTGACGAAGGATTCCACCCCAACCAACTCAGCCCAACAAACACGAATAATCGGAAGAAGACAAAAGCAGGTTTTCGATTTCTGAGTCATGATAGGATGTTGGCTGCCTGTAATCATGTTAGCTGCCGAGCAGGGACATACATATTTCCTGCCTAGCGTCTTCTTATGGAGGAAGCACCCTTCAAATATCTGCCGAGAACACTCCTCATCGTTTGTGAAAGTAAGATTTTCGAATTTCTATACGCCAAAATCGAGTTCTATCCATGCTTGAGAGGGAAAGCCAGACGTCAGAGACAAAGAAAACGGTTTGAACGGCCAAACGCTAATTTGCAATTGGTGGTTCGGAAATTTCGAGAAATCAGTGCTAGCAGTGGACGTTGCTCTACAACACTGGTGGCCAGAATAGTACAAGGTCAGGCAAGTGACATGTGTTCAAGTTTAACATCATGAGTGTATCATGGAATCGTCGTATTTGTCAGAGATCCGCTGACCTCATTCACTAGACACGAGTCAGGGAGAGCAATACAAGTGTTGGGCTGGACAACCACTCTCCACCACCGACTCGCTTCCGTTCTGAACTGGAATGCGAGTTGATTGCCAGATGGGCCAAGTTCAAATAACCCAAACCTTTTCGCCAGGATTAGCCAGGTGCATTGCAAGCATCCATGGGTTTGATGGACTTACGGGGGATCGGACGGTTGGCCATCACCATATCGCGGAGGCTCTAACTTTTCGGGCTCAAGTTGGGTGACCTCCAGATTTGATTCGGATTTCATCTGCTCGGACTGCGGCAATGGCCTGGACACTGAGGGACGTCTTGCGGTGGTAGAAGATGTTCGCGATCCATCAGATAAAAACCTCATAAACTCATTTTTGAAACGATTCGATCCTGGCGCTCGGCCATTGACCGAGGCGAAGCCAGATCGTGGCACTTTCCTCTTATCGGTTGACGCAAGACTTTGAGCATCTGAGGGGGGATTTTGGGTACTAGGATGAACAGAGAAGGCTTGGCCATTTGTGGCTTGAAGAGCAACAGAGAGGGCTTGAGGAGCAGGTGAAAAAGGGTGTCTTCGCAAAGGGAGAGATGCAATGCTTCCTGCAATTGGGTCAATAAAAGGGTCTGCCTTGGAACGACTATGAGTTGGAGCTGGGTGCGCATCAATGAGCGAGACACTCTTGCGGGAATGGATCGTGGTAGGTGTCTCGCCGGGCTCACTTGTGCTCGACAGCGACAATGGCCCCCGACTTCTGGCCGCTTGCCGCCTACCGACCTCATTTATTTTGTCCACAGCCGATACATTCTCTGCCGCCAACATCAGTACCGCCATACAAATGTTGAGCGTGAAGGACGACTTACTTTCAGAGAGTCGATGGCGGGATCGGGTTCGACTTGCATGGGGGTTGGTGACCGATGCCTAGGAGGGGTCACATCTCGAGACGGTCTATAACTGTCAATTTTAAGACGCTTTCTGGGGCTGCGGTGGTAATCTGGGCGGTATCTATCAGTGCTCTGGCAACCTCTGGAACGAGGCGTGTCATCGGGAGAATAAGGTCGTGATCTTGGTATTGAAACTCCAGGTACATCTCCACGAGGCCATCTGTCCGTCGTTCGACCGCGGTGCTCTCTTCGCTCTCTTCGAGAGCCATGAAGTGGTTGAACAGAGTCGCATGCGGACCGACTCCTCTTCCTTCCAGACACGGCGGATAGCGGCAAAGCAGGCGCAAGATGGGGTCCGTCATTCCTGATGAGAGTCGAATGCTGGCGTGTCCGCGAAACTTGTCTCTGATCTGACGGACTCGACGGTTCTTGTTTGATTATCATCGTGGCTACCACGTCCTTGCTCAGTCAAGGTTAGTGCAGATTGTTAGTTGTGTAGCAAGATGGAAGGTAAGTTGAGGTCGAATCTCCAAGAACATTAGGATTGACTTCGATGTGGGGTGCTCCTTCTCGATTCACCAGACTTGAGCAGCAGCTGGTTCTTTGGACGATGGATGTTATGTTGTTGACCTCGAGCAACAGCGGAGGAGACGCGTCAAGAACGACTAACTCCGAAATGGTAAGCCCGAAATATAGTGTCACGTGACTGCTAACACACCTCCGCCAGAACGTGACCATGCTCGCCTCGCTTTTTCTGCCTGGACCAACCTCACTCGCTTCCTTTCTCGTCACCGATGCTCGATGCATGGATCCTGTAGAGCCTCACAACATCGAGTGTCATCGCCGGATTTTGATGTCACCAGCAGACCGGCGATATCCGACCATCAACGCTATTCCAGGCTTCCTCTGTCCTCAATTCGACCAAATCCCATTCGTCCCATGTTGGAAAATGATCTTGCAGACTTGCAGCGTCCCGCTCACGCACATGCATGCAAAGTCTGATTGCTTGCCTTCAGCCTTATGAACGTTGGCATCCAAATCATCGGAAATTCGTCATTCAAAGTTGGGTGGTTTCTCAGCACGGGAAGGAATGATTATGTTCGATCGAACTATCGCCTTCGTTTGATTTCGTGGCATGGCTTTGGGGGCTCCAAGCTGGCTCTCGGGAATTTGGTGAAGCTCCAAGACCACACCTCCCAACTCCAGCAGCCCCCAAATCCACTGCCGGAACCACGAAACGCTCCCCGTGTTTCTCCTGTTCTCTTGCCTGCTGTACCTCGTACCCGACTGGTTCTGAGGTCTCCAATCCCAAAACCGAGTAGCTTGCATTGTTGTTGGTTGCATGCACCTTTCCCAGACATTCCTACCCTGGAGGGTACATTGGACTCGACCATTCTTGGGTCTATATTCCTTCCACTGACACGTTGTTTGGAGCCTCTTCTTATCTTACACACGAGGATTCGCTGCAAGGTGACTCGCCTTTGATGGCATGCTCATCGAGGAAGTTTCCTCTTTATCACGAGTCAGACTGATTGGGGTCTTATTATCGATATGATCCCGATTGATTTGTTGCACAAATGTCATTAAGATCGTCCTCGTTTGACTGCCATCAAGTGCCATAATTCAGTTTTGTTCCCTGCATGTTGCTACAACTTGCAAGTTTCTTGGCAGCTCGGTGCGTGGACTTCTGGAGGCTCATTCGTTGCTGACTGCATCGCTCGAAATGAAGTAGGCTGCTATGCCACATGGGCGAGCGATCACTGGACGAATCATACATATCCTTCATATACACCAAATAAGCCTAGCTTGCAGGTGCTGGAACTTTGAGCCGAGCATTCAGTGCTGCATTTGTTATGGTTGTCAGTCTTCCTCGTAGAGGGATCTCCTACTAGCCTCCAATCTTCCGTTTCTCTCGCAAGCACCTCTATCAATGTTCAATTTATATGTTAGGTAGTCGTATCCTTCAGCCTCGAGGATTGAGGCATATGCAGGTTCCTCCAAGTGACTGTTGTATGACGACAATAGTTATGTGGTTACTGCACACCTTGGCTGCTTCCTGCAACTCTACGAGATCCTCAAGGCAACCTCCTTGCTTGTCAAGATGACTTTGGGTCATTCCTTGCTTTGTATTGGAGTGCTCCTTGATATCACCTCAACTAAACATTCGGAGGGCGTATGTCAAGCAACTGATTCGCCACCCTATTTCTCATCCCAGCAACGGCTATTTCGCTTTGAGCTTCGTAGTTTCGGCAGCTTCCTAGAACACAACATTGCTATCTATTTTACTATCCTTAGGCGGCATTTCCTCCGTCTGCTTCGATTGTAACATGCCATAAGCTCGAGACGTATTTGCCCACTCACGTAGCAGTACTGCTCTTGAGTCACCCCCGTGATGTGTTGCCTTACCGGTCTAGAAACCTATTTGCTTTGATTTTCCAAGGGTTGAGTTTTGCCTTGCGGCGTACCTTTTAATGGATGGGACAATCAAAAATCCGTGAACATATAACATTTAAATATCCAATGCAAAACCACACTTCGCAACGACCAAGAACGATACCACAATGATGAAAATAGCTATAGCCGGTTCCGGCGGATTGGCACGGATATTTGCACAATATCTCAGAGAGACGGAGCACATAACTATCATACTCTCTAGAACTGTACGCGGATAAATTTTCCTCCCGCAGCTACACACGCTGACTTGACACCCAGGCACAACCAGACTTTGAAGACTTGGACTGTCAGGTAGTTGTGGTCGACTATCGTAACCAGCAAGATCTGGAGTATTATCTTCGGGGAGTTGAGTAAGTCTATTCATATTATCCCTCGTCTTGCCCTAAGAATCTCGTTTGCCCCTTTTTACCAGCGACTGCGTCGCTCAAAACATCACCTCCACACAACGTCGATACCGCACACTAACATCTCAATCCACTCTAGCATCGTCATATCCACCGTTTCAGGCGCCTCCCAGATAAACTTAATTGACGCAGCAGCACACTCTCGCGTCAGCCGCTTCATCCCCGCCGAATTCGAAGGCTCACCCAGCCGTCGCCGTTCCAGCGACCCTGACGTCCGTGGGAAACGCGAGTCTCTGGCGCGTCTCAAAGAATGGAACTCAGATTCACGTCATCGCATGCGTTACACCATCTTCACTTGTGGCGTTTTCTACGAGCGATTCGCCAGAGGAGGCCTTGCTTCTCTCGGTATCGGTGCCAACAGCGGCATCCAGTATCAGGGCGATTACATTATGAATCTTGGGACTGGAACGGCGGAGACGGTCGTGCAAACGAGCACGGGGGATCCGGTGGAGTTTTGTATGATTTCAGTGTGGGATTTGGCGCAGTATGTGGTCAAGGCGATTGACCTGGGAGTGGAGACTTGGCCGACTGAGTATAGGGTTCAGGGAGACCGGAGGAGTGTTAGTGAGATTTTGCAGTGGGGGGCTATTGTTTTGAATCGTCAGTACTCCTTCTACCTTACTTTACGTTGATGTTGTATTAATTGGTATTGTGCTAGTTGATCATCTGGATACCATATATCACCAAGCTGGCAACCTTCAAGCTCATGTCGATCATGCGAGAGCGACCTTTGATTGGGGCAAAGTCGCCCGTTTCGAGGAACTCGTCGCTACGGAGAAAGGTCGATATTGCTTCTCTGCCCCGACACTCACGTTGGCTAGCGTCAACCCGATTCCTTTCTGGAATTGGTTGCAGAGAGAATGGGGATCTTAGTGCTCATATTTCTGTCGCGATAGACGCGATGAAGTTGAGTCTGACTTGAAGACATTGGAATAGCACGGAACAGTACGTACAACAGCTACGGATTTCACCTCAGTAAGGATCGGGTGGGGATTTTGGGTTTGGAATAGCATAGCGCGGACAGGACGGATGGATATCTACACTCTGGGAATTTCGAACTTGTCGTATCTAGCTTTGGCTATTCACTGGCGCTGCTATAGATTAGCACGTGGGATCACTCCCTTCTTTCTTGATTTGTTGTTAGATATAGATGAATTTTCGGTCACAATGTTGGACGATCTTGGACTTAACTTTCGCTACGTGCGTGAGCATGATAGATCGAGATCTTTCTCTTCGTAAGAACTA
Source organism: Glarea lozoyensis ATCC 20868 (assembly GCF_000409485.1). Classification (NCBI taxonomy): domain Eukaryota; kingdom Fungi; phylum Ascomycota; class Leotiomycetes; order Helotiales; family Helotiaceae; genus Glarea; species Glarea lozoyensis. The sequence continues at coordinate 2,619,650 of NW_007361001.1, read as the reverse complement.
GGTAGGCTTCTATTTCAACTGTAACTTTGATATTCTCTATAAATCGTTTTAGTTCAGCTAAATCTAGGACAGAGCCCCTACATTCCTGCTTACAATAGTTCGGTCGTCATATTATGATCTTTGTAGAAAAGACGATAGTTTGTTTGCAAGGGCTTGCCTAATATGGAATAGACCGAGCTAAGCGAGGTCGTACGAAGTAAGAGCGCGGCCTTCCCGTTTTGTGGTCGCCTCGGTGAGTTTTCAACAACTACCTGTTCGGCAAATCATCATCAACACAAAATCACAGCTTCATGAACTCATAAGAAGACAAGGTTGACTAAATTATTAGTGAACCTCTGATGCCCCTGCAAATGAAGACATGGATCTCGACGCGGACGTTCTCATCGAGCGTGTCGGCTTGCGCCCACAACACATCTTAAAGTGGATGGTGACTGTTCAGGATGCTATCCCACCAACTTTTGTTCCAAAGACACCTGGCTCTTTCGATATTGGTCAACTCAGAAATTTACCCCTTGAACTTCTATATATCGTCTTCGAATCTCTCGACTTCCGGAGCCTGTCACGCTTCGCATGCGTTTGTCACCGAGGGAAAGCGACTGTTGAATCATTGCCGGCGTATCGAGACCTGATCAAGCACGCTTTTACAACTTTGGTAATCTTTTCCCGGGCTAAACTGGTCACTTTTCACTCCGCTGGATCTATTCACAAACCGTTGCTCTCCAATAAATGCGTAGCCTGCGAACATTTTGCACCTTTCTTATTCCTTCAAACTTCTGAGAGGTGCTGTCATGATTGCCTCCATAGAGACCGGTCGTTTCGCCTTAGAACAAGTGCAATGGCTAGGAAATGCTTCGGACTCACGCCAACCCAGCTTCGCCGGATACCGTCTATGCTTAGCCTTCTAGGGGTTGGTTATTTTGGCAAGGAAAAGAGGCGAAACAGACTCTTCAGTTTGAAGCAGGCAGAGGCACTAGGTGTTGGGGATGTCGAGCCAACTTTCTGAACTATACAGAAGCCGGAATTCTACACCCGGAAACGCGGGCTCTGTTTTCTGGCGACGACCCGCGGTCGTCTTTACTTGATTTAGAGCATCGGGCAAGATCAAATTCTGCATTTGTCGAACATACAAGAGTCTGCAAGGGTGCAAAGGATTCGCTTCAAGGGCCTAGTGTTCTATCTGGCAAGGATTCTTGGTAGTGTACGTTTGAAAATATTTCCAACATTGAATGCTCTTCAATAACGTTTTTGAATACATGAATAATGACTGACAAAAGTACAGCCCCCTAATATATCCCTCCAAAAACATGATCAAAAACGAGCGACCGAAGCACAACGCACCCCGATGCACCTATGGATAGGTATATATTGAACCGAGACCTGGAATATGACCGTTTAGATCAAGTAGCAAAACGAGTCTTTAGCGAGCGGGCTGACGCCCAACGTATTGCGGAAAAGCCTTGCATTCCTTCAGCAAGTGCTTGGGGCAGTCATTACTGGAGTCGAGGGCTCTCGAAGAGCTCCAATCACTGCTGTCGGAACTGACTGGAAATACTGGAAGAGGTGGATCGAATGTGTACTAGTCGATAGTGTTTGCAAATGAAAACCTTACTGCCAGTCTCGGACTGCGAAACTGCCGCTTGTCATTCGGGAGCGTTTCGATATATGTTTCTTCTCTATATCTGAGACATTAGAGAGGTTTTGTAGCTTTTGGGATTCGGTTAGTATTATAGTGTGTAAGAGAGTGTTTCGACCCAAATAACTTCCTAATTAGGACGGATTTCTTAATCCCATCGTAGTCCTAGTGGGACTATATAGTCCTAAACGTGTTTTTAGGATTATAAAGTTCTATTAAAGCTTCGAAAGAGATAAAGTATAAATTACATGAAACTATAGAGCGGAACCATAATAGGAAGTTAAACGGTAATCCCAAAATCTGTAAAACCTCTCTATTGGAAAGTAATTAGAAAGAAATCCGTTAGTAACTTGATGTATTGATAATGAAGAAGAGCAAAGAATCACAGCGCATTCCGCGACTTTCTTGGCAAAGTGGCACAATCAACTTACAACCTAACATAGACATTCTCGCCGTAGTAATGGTGGAAGAATGTATCTCGATCATTAGCTCAGTATTTCAAAAGAATAGTAATGAAATGATTTCTCTTTGGTCATTTCTCCCGCGAATCCGCCTTACTTAGAATGATGCTGACGATCAAGTTCTTTTTAGCCAGATCATGCAGCTGCAGGGTTGTTCTCAATCTTCATTTGATGGCGCTCCATGTTTTTTCTGTGGCTGTAGCAAGGCTCTTTAGCGAGCCTTGCTATCTTTTACCGCTCCTCCACTCAGGATTGTTCGATCTCGAATGTTCTTGCTATTTTACCACACAGATATTGCCAAGGTCGTACTTGATTAATATTTTGCGAGGGCTAGAGCATTGACGTCCACAGTCCGGACTAGACAGTAGGCGAAGCCACCTTCACGAATACTGCGCCTCTTCAAAGGAGTCTCCGGTGCTTTGCCGTGACCTACTCTTCGTAGCTCTGTATACTAGACATCTTGAAAGTCTACAACTCCACAAAACTGCTTAGCTGTCATATCCTACCCAACCATGGACCCTTCCCAAATCTATTCATCGCTGAGACTTTCGGCACATCAGTTTCGTCTTGTCCATCTCCTTCCTGGTCAAGAAAGTAGCGAAATCCAGTGTACTTTGAAGAGCGACTATCTCTTATCACATACTGTCGAGAGATACACGGCATTGTCGTACGAGTGGGGGGATTCAAAAGCGTCGAAGCTAGAGATCAAGCTTGAAGGGCAATCATTTCTTATTACTCAGAATCTTTGGTCAGCATTGAAGTGCCTGCGAGGCACCGAGACGATGCAAACATTTTGGATTGACGCTATCTGCATAAATCAGGATGACAAAAACGAGAGGAATCACCAAGTTGAGCTTATGAGCTTGATATACAGTACGGCTAGTCGTGTGTTAGTCTGGCTAGGTCAGGAATGTGCGGAGATCCAGGCAGCGTTTTCCTTTTTCCAGAACATCTGGGACACAAAACTTCGAAACTTCGCCGAGAAAGGTATCTTATATATTGACCACAACACGAACATGTACCAATCAATTATCCTAACACAAGGTCAGGCGCAGTATTTTCGGTTCAGATGGAGTGACGAATCCCTCGTAGAAGAAAACTCGGAGATTCAGACAGCACTATATTGGTCCAGGTTCCAAATCATTTTAGAGAACCTTGCATTCTTTGGGCAGAAAGATCCCTCTTTAAAAATCGCTTGGAAAGGACTAGCATCTCTGACAAGCCGATCTTACTGGACCAGAATCTGGATTGTCCAAGAGTACCTACTAGCACAAAAGGTTGATTTTTATTGTGGACGAATCACAATAGATGGTACTATCATCGACACTATTATATCACATCTCGCCGCTCTGAAGGATGAGAAACTTACAGATTTACCATCCTGGCTCACTGAACCTCTTCAGCGCATCCGCGCCAGCCCGGCAACGAGAATTTGTACGAGTCGGCTCCAACAGAAAAGCAAACGGCCGACTCTTCTGGAACTTCTGGTTGCGTGTAAAGATAGCAAGTCATCCGAACCACGCGACAGACTTTATGCTCTTCTCGGATTAGCAAGCGATGTTCAAGAGGACTCGATTGTTATCGACTACAACCGGCCGATCTTCAAAATACAAATGGACGTTTTATGGTTCTTCTGTTGTAAGCAGGATTTTCGGCCAGCTGATACTTCTCGAATATGCACGTTGCTAGAGGAAACACTTGGCTATGGACGGTATTTAACGATTGACTGAAATTCATTCCGCCGAGACTAACCTAGGGATAATTTCGAAATGGATCGTTCGTACATCAGCTCTAAGCGCACAACGGACACTATCACACTTCCAAACTTTGGGGCGGCAAAGATATCTCAAACTTACAGATTCGTCGAGTGTCTTGAGCCTTCGATTAGCTATTACGCGAAGAAACTGTCATCTTTTGAGACAATCATGGCAATGGCAAGTTGGACTACAGCCGAGGATTCTGAATCAACTGAGTTAGCACTTAAAATTTACGACGAAAATAGCGTAAATCAGCGTTAATTATACTCATTCCAGGGGGAAAAGGCGGCATGGAACTGACTACGTTCAAGAGCCGGATTTTATTTGCACCTGCATAACGGGGTAGATCTCTTGAATGCAGCAAGCTACGATCTCTTCTGTTTCTCATGGTCACGTACGCTGGTTCTAGGAAAAGAAATGTATATTTTCATTAATATCTTCGCTCTTCAAGAAGGCTAGCTCCAGGATAGAGTAATCTTTCCAGACTCTAACGACGTTTACTACCTCCCAAGTTAATGCATCGTGGCGCTGGCGAGGACCATTAAATCACATAGAAGAGCTATATTAATTTATTCAATAGCTATTCTCCGAAAAACCCAAATTAAACTCTGGATCGAGTGTTGACAGTTGTTTCGTATTCTAGTTGTCTTTCCACCATCATCTCTTTCTATTCTCAAATCGCAGACACTTCCATCCACTTGGCAATCAACCTCAGCGTGAAATCCGAAGCTGACTCACACATCTAGAGCACTAGCTTCTTTGTTTCTGAAACAAGCCTCCATTGCCGCCTTCTGCTTCGACCCTTCCGGGCAAAACTTATAATGCTCCAAATCATTTTTAGTCGGCATCCCCGAAGCATCAGTCACATTATCATACTTATAACAGGAATTATACTTGTCTGCCCAAGACAGCAACTTCTTCCAAGACTTGCACTGACGAACCTGGTATTTTGGGTATTTCTTGCGGTCTGGTTGAGGTGGAAGTTGCATCCATGGAAGGTCGTCGGCGTGACAGTAGGCATCTTGGAGGAGGTCGTCTAGACAGTGTAGGATGTGTGCGTGATCGGCGAGTGTTGTTCGATTGTTGTGGAGGTTGGAGATGTATTGGTACATGCTTTTCTGAGAAGACGTTAGTTCAGAATGTTTGAATCCATTGATGTATTACTTACAAGACAGTGGATTTGATGATGGGCACCCAAGAGATAGACGCCAGTCGATTGATCCCAAGGAAGTCTTTGCGAAGGTGGGAGGCCCATTAACTCGGCTTCTGTGTCTGGTATGGCAATAATTCCCGGACTGATGTCGAGAGCATTCCAGTGACGGTCTCGATCTTCTTCTGTGCCGATTCCTGGGCCATATTGGGTACTGCTGTAGATTGGGGTTGGGACATCGTAGATTAAGTTGGCTGTTCATAGGGTCATTAATTGGACAACTCTCTTAGTTAAATTGAAAAGTCAGAAGAAACATACCGAATTTCGTATGTGGTATTGAGGACCGGTTGAGAAGAACAAGAAATACTATATTGGCGAGAATGGAGAGGAATGCTAAAGCGCCGAAAGTGAGTCGTAGTAGTCGGTAAGAGAAGCTTCGCTGACTGTAGGGTTCCGTTTTCGAGTCGGACTCTTCCTGATCGTCCTGGAGACTATTCTTAAGCAGAGAATACTTTTGGGTGTAGTTTGCTCTGTCCATTTTGAAATTATCTTAGTATAAAGTGAGGATATTGGAGAAAGTGAGCAAGTTAAGTGTTGAGAATAAGTCACAGTTCACAACACAAATTCTTTGGGTAGACGCGCGTAAATGAATTCGATGCACATCTTCTCCCCCTCCCGTATTCTTGTACTGAATTGGTTGAAAACAAGCCATACCAACACTTGATTTGCAGAAAAGGCGATGGCTTTCGAACTCATGACGGCTGTGAGATCACCTGTGGGTTGTGTCGCAAATTTACGTGAGCTTCTACGATTTGCAGAATTTCATTGGGTATCCAAAGACTTGGAATCCCGCTCTGGCTTAAAGCCTTGGATGTTTTTGTGACACGATAATTGCCAAAATGCGTGTTAAGTTGGTATAATCGCATGGTGGTTTTTCTTGTGTAACCATCTTTCAAGTTCCGCTGAGGTCACTCGGGGGGAGTAGGCCACTGAGATTATCAATATGACTATGTGGCTATGGAACAAAATCACAGGCACTATTTTCTGGACAATTGAGTGGTTTAGAACTGTGGCCACGTTCTTATTGATAGTGCAAATTAATGATAGTGAGAAACAAATTGCAAATCAACATGACAATATTGTGGAACAAGACATTTTCCACCCATATGAAGCTTCGAACCTCTAATCTGTCAACTCAGTGTACGACTGGACCTGTGTAATCAACAGATCCTTCACCAGCAAAATAAGGAAGGGGTTCAGCGCTTCGAACAAACTTTACTCCCTACAAATAGCTACGGTCAGAGACTGCCTCATGAATAAAAATCAAGGGGTGGATTAGGGAAGTTACCTCGGGCACGGGTGCTACATAGTCAACAGATCCTTCACCAGCAAAATATGGGAGTGCTTTGGCGCTTCGAATAAGGGTTAACCCCTGGGTGGCTATTGTTAGAGACTGTCTTGTGAGTGGACAACAAGTTGATCGGGGAGCTTACTTTAGGGATCACTGGTAAGGCCAGAGTGGCCTCGAACACTCCAAGACTCAGTACTGCTGCCGAGAAGAAGTGCATAGTTGGGATTTCTTTCCGTCAGTCGTTGCACTCGAGAGCTCAGGGACCAGAAGATACAGGTAAATATGCAATATGGTTGATATGTTGAACCAGAAAGTACTTTGTTAGAAAGGTTGGAATTGCAGTGAGCTTTTTAAGACTTTAAAGTATTTGGAGACAAGGCCAGTCTTTATATAAGAAGGAGAGGACAAAAACAAAAGCTGAGATCAGCCTATGAAAGCCACAGTCGTTAAGCGAGATGTAAGAAGGGAATCTAGTGAGACTATGCTATTCCTGTAGCTGATGGTCACATCTTGTGATCGAATACTGGTAAGGAATTTCAATAAAGTTGGGTGCTGCCGTGTCGAATAACCAAGCGTGCCAACCAATTATGCTTACTTTCTGTCAGCGGTGTTAACGCATTCTTACTCTATTGCGTTACCTAGAATCCTGTTTCCATATTACTCGCTAAAGAGGTAGTCTGTAAATTTCTTTACCTTGGAGGATCTTCTCTTCCAGAGTTCCCTGCTTCGTAGATCGAATGTCAGGCTGCCGGCGAGCTAAATATTTGAGCTTCTAGAACCAACGCAACGCATGTGACAAACTGTCTGTGTTGTCTTTCTTTGCACAGATCAAAATCAAGAAGGAGACAGATCATAGTACATTTTACCAGGGGAGACTTGATCAACCTGTGAAACTTCAAATAATTTGTGTTTTCGTCCCCGGGCATTACAGATAATAATACCAAACTGTTTAATGTGGAACACAGTGGAAGCTTCCACTATGTCAAAGCGGCTTCGACGGTCTACGTTATTTGACCGAATCTCTCGAATTTCGAAGCTGTCATAGGATCACAAGTTTTCTTGTTTTTCCCAAGTTTCCTCCTCAGCACTCACATGATTGAGAAGCAGCGAAGACATGGCTTCGTTGTTGTCTTGTTTAAAGCGGTTATATCGCTTGCAATTGGCCGAGAGAGATCAGAAGCAGTGTGACGAGTGATTCTGAGATAATCTAAGGGTGGTGACGAAAGAGGGAGTAAAACAATTAAACTTGACGAGTCATACTTCAACGCTGGATGGAAATAGTGATTGTGGCGGTCGTCTTACGTTGAATCTGTTTTTATGATTGTGGATGATAGGCTCCTTCGTCTATGGTGACTCAAGCGGCTTTGGTGTTGATGTCAGTGCTGAGGAATCTCATCGAGATCCAACAATTATGTGCTGTTGAAGTTAGTCCCCTTGTTTTCAGTAAGACAATTGCGAAGACCAGCAGCTCGTTTCTCCTTAGCTTTAACGAAGCACTTAGCATGCCTGGGCTAGTAGCCACAGCTTGGAGGTAGAGTAAAAAGAATGAGAGTAGTTGTAAAGATTCTGAAACACATATGTGCGTAAGGGACTTGGAGCATAACGAACACTTTCTGTATTATAGATATAATGAAAAAAAAAACCAATATTCTGGTTTGCTATAGGAGGCCTACTCATTATTTGTGGCTATCTCTTCGAACTTTAGGTTTCAATTTCTCGCTTAATTTGCGGTTGGTTGGTGAGTAAAACAGGTAAGATTACATAATTGAGATGAGTCTGATGACTTGCCGGAATAGTAAGATAAGTTTAGCTAGCTCATAGATTAGTCGATAATACAGTTACGTTATAGAGCCTTTGTTCTTTGGCGTTCGTGTTTATATATGTTGGGGAATCGAATATCATACCTGAAATTTATCTTACTCTCTTCATATGGAACACTGAAATGGTGTGACAATACTTTAAGCGTCTCGGTACCGCCAATAGAGCCGCAGCGTGAACTTTAAACGGTAAACCGAAGCGGAAGATCCTCTACTTTCGCGAGTGCAGTGGTTTGCTCGTCCACAGGGCAATTATTTGGCGATGATGGCTTTTTTGATGTCATACTCGGCGTCCAAAATATCTTTGTACAACCCAAGGCTTCCACATGAGAACAGCTCACTGGTCCTTGATTCTTGTCATCTGCATCTTGTTTGCTTGGAAAAAGACGGAATATGCAGATCTCAAGCCACGGCATGCTCGAAGGCAATCTGGCAGTGTTCCGATTTATCGTTTCCTTTCACCTGGACAAGTTGATTTGCTTTTGACGCCATAGGTTGATGCCGTGTATGCATCTAATCGGCCTATCACTACTGTATGGGGCATAACCAAGAGAAATGTAACAACACGTTGAAATGTGAGTGATTCACATGCTTGCGTACAAGCTAGAAGTCCATTTCAATAGCGGGCAACCCCATCTAGTTGTCAATCGTTGAGAATTGAACCTCATTCAAAAGTAAAGACCACCGAGGTGCAAAGTGAAAATGATCGATGCTTCTTCAGAGACTCGTCAATCTTGCTACCTCCAGTCGATACATATGTTGCTGTATGTGTCAATGAAGTGCGTAGAAACTGGATGTCGATTTGTCAAACCCTTCTGCATGATTAGGGTCCTTAGCTTTGACTCACTTATCCCCCGCTTCCTATAACCTCAAGCAGCCTTGGAATAAATCAGATGAGGACAGCTATCTGAGAAATAATGAGAGAAAAGCCAGTGATAAAGCACGATTTGAATCCTCAATGCTAATTTCCCGTTAGGAGAGCGAATCCAAAGAAAGAAGCGACATGAAAACCACACATTCAAGAAGTAAGAGAGATACCATAGAGAGGTATCACAAAAACCGAGCATTTAGCCTTGGAACGGCCAAAATTTGGTAACCCAGTTCATGTGATTGATGGTTGCTGTCACGTTTCAGAACAGGGGTGCATCACGTGACAGATGATGTAGCTTTTAGGCTCACTAAGCCCTGCGTCTTATACGAAGCGAAGATATTGGTAAATCATTAAGCTAATACAACTGTGGACGATAGTTGCGATTACTGATATCTTACTCTACAGGTTCTCTCAGAGTTATTATCACAACTGCCAACAAGCAGCAGGGCCATAGGCGAGCCAATCAAAATTTAATCACTTTCTCCGTAGTTCGGCGGAAGAAATGACTTGGGTATGGCTGGCTCACGTAATACACAAAGCACCTCACCAAACTGACCGACGACGACATGCCATGCGATTCTAAAGCACTTTCTGTTTCTACACCACAAGTCTGATTGTATAGGGCGCAGATCGAATGCGCTCGCAGTAAAGAACATTTTATTAGTTTGAAAAAGAGGTCAAATGTCTGTCGCAGAAGGACGTGAGCGGCAAGATTCAGGAGAGCCCCCTCGAAAGCGTGTTCGCAAGGGTACTCGGAGCTGTTGGGAATGTAAGAGTGTCTTTACTTTGTCTCCAAGAACGAAGCTAATGCTTACAAGGCAAGCGAAGAAAAGTTAAATGTCAATTGAGCTCGGAGGATGTACCTGTTTGCTCTGGCTGTTTAGCTCGGGGTACTACATGTCTCAGTCAGGAATATCCTGAAGAGCGTGAGCCTTCGAACAATGCGCAAGTTGGTGAAAGGTTGGGTAGAGTAGAGCACCTACTCGAAACTCTGCTCAAGAAAATCTCTGCCTATGAAGAAGATACCAAGGCAGAGAAGGACATGATGACTCCGCAATCTATGCTGAATGGCGACGTACTGACACCGCACCCCTCTAATGCACCTACCAGTATTCAAGAGGCTACTCCGTATATGTCTTTGTTTGATAACCCAGTTGTAAGCTTAGTATCCTACCCTCAATATCGACCCGTAGGAGCTGACACTGTTAGCTCGGTCATCGAGAGCCCGTGGCACCTTCTCAAGTGTCTACACCGCGTTCACAACAGTGTTCGACTAAACCATCCGGATGTAGTAAAATATCTAGGGTGGAGCGAATCAGACAGACCCTAGTGGATCTGCTTCCATCTCAACACGATGCTGATCTGATCTCAAAGAGTACCTCATGCTACATGATCGTGCATGCTATGTCTCGTCATAACGCAGACACTTTCCTGGAAGCAAGTATTAGCGAGACCACGAAAGCTATGTCATCTACTTTCAACATGGCAGAAGTGGCTAAGAAGAGTCCTTCCGCGATTGCCAGATCCCTTATGTATCTTGTAATCTGCCTGCAGCAGTTGGACCCGGACCTCGACAAAAGTAGGCTGCATCTTCTGCCGACTATTGAGTCGCGGATGGAACGATGGATGTCAACAATTCAAGCTCTCGTGACCTCTGATGACGAGCTGATTACAACAATGGAAGGATTAGAATGCCTAACCCTGCAAGGCGTCTATCACATGAATTGTGGTAGTCTCAGGAGATCTTGGCTGGCTTCTCGCCGAGCTCTAAGCACCGCACAACTTATGGGTATACATAGAACAAATACTGATATACCTGGTGGGAGAGAGTTCTGGCATCAAATAGTACAGATTGATCGATATCTTGTAAGTCAAAATGATCGCTCAATATCGAAGTACTAACACTGTGTCAGGCTCTGATCCTCGGCCTACCTGCCGGGTCAAAGTTCGATGATTTCGGTCCGGATGAGGTGTTCAGCAACCCATCGGTAAACAAAGACAAATTGTTCATGCGGAAGTTGTGTCATTTGTCAACCTACATAATTGATCGCAATCAGTCTCAGCAACCAGTCGCCTATGCTTCCACTCAAGAGATCGATGATAAATTGGATTCTCTTGCAAAAGAGATGCCGGAATCATGGTGGGAAATCCCATTGTTTCGACCCGTAATTAACGGCTATCAGACCGAGCAGGGTGTGGCGGACTTCGATCGGATAGTGATGCAGATATGGTACTTCCAACTTGGCGTGCTGGCACACCTCCCATTCATGTTACGAGCAGCCACAGAACGTCGATATGAATACAGCAAATTCAGTTGCCTCAAGGCGGCTCGAGAAATGATCTATCGCTATCTCTCGATGACTGCGGACGTACAGCGAGCAATTTGCTGCAAAGTGATGGATTTCGCCGCCCTTACCTCAACCGTTACTTTGCTTCTTGGCATATTGCAGGTAGTACAGGGCGCCGAAACGCCGGAGGCAAATGCACAGAAGGAAAGCGACCGCAGGCTCGTGAAAGCGGTTCTGAAACAATTGGAAAATGCTACCGACGGAGGCCGTGATGTAATATCAACCCAGAGTGTGACCGTCATTAAGTCATTGGTGGCAATGGACTCGCCCAATGCTCCAAAAGAATCCGGAAATCTGCGACTTACAATCCCATATTTTGGAACCATCAGTATTGTGCGACCGAAAACTGATACGTCTCCGAAGCCCGACAGACGCATTAAATTGCCAGCTATCGTAACAGGTTCTTCAGACGTTAGTTTTGCAAGCACTCCAGCTTCACAATCCGGAGATTGGAATGCTATGGCCTACAGCACACCACCGGAAGATCTTCAACAGCAAATGATTTCTTTCACAAGTTCTCATTTTGCGCCAGGACAGCACGATCTTACTGGTATACACCCATTTACGGAATGGAATTTGTCAGAAGCGGATACGCAGTATTTTGACACTCTGTTGAGCACGGATGTCAACGGGAATTGGATCATTTGAATGACCCCGAAGGCACTCACTGTTTCTTTGGGACTGAGCATGGAATTTAATATAATGTCTTACTTATGGATTGCTATCTATATTTGTACGATTGTGCTTGGTGTTAGTGTTATTGGCGCATATAGTCGGAAAGGATCACACCAAAATGGCTGGGAAGTGGTAATTGGGACGAATCATGAGTTTACAATGTTTTAGGTATTTTCAATACACCTATGACTGCATATCTGCATATTTTACTTTCCGCTTCAAACAGCTTGATATTTCCGGGCTACAAGGCCAGCAAAAGTAGCTGACGATGGGCCTCGCAAGTCGTGCCTGCCTTCTGTCGCCAGCACGTGCAAGCTGCATTCGGCTAAATCGAAGCTGACCTTGAGGCTGCGACAACGACCCGTCAGCTTCATCTCAATCCTGACGGGAAGCATCTTTGTAAAATTCTGGATTTGTCGAGGTCCATTATAACGTCACATTTCGCAGATGTGCTATTTCGCCTGCGTGCGGCAGACAGCGAGTACCTCAGCATATCTACAGGCGCTCCTCCCCATCAACGCAAGACCTTTCTGTCGGTAAGTCGAGCAAATTCAAGCGTGGTTGAACTTCTCCCTAACCACTTCAGACGTTTCCAGTGTTTATCGTCTCCAGTATCGAGATGGCGAACTTAGGAGAGTCTGGAGTATCATTGCCGGAGTTATCAACCGACCATAAGTCGTATAGGGGAATAGTTCTTTGTCGGTATTGTGCCCCGTTACGCAACGTTAAGACGTTACTTGAAAGTCAGCCACCGCGAAATGGGATCGGCCATTACTGGACCTACGCCGCAATAAAAGAATCAGCCGATGGTGGGTGCAGACTTTGCCAAGTGATCTTAGATCCAAATAATCATCGTTACTCCCCTCCGGCGGATATCGAGACCTGGGAAGAGATGGAGTATAAAATAGGGTTTTATCGTGACGAATTTGGTGGCGGTTCCAACATGCTTATGGTCACTGTATGCAATCTTGACTCGCAGCTCTATCTTGCAAGCTCTTAATCTGAATGTCGAGCAAGCCTCATTCTAAAACACAACTCCAGGCTGTGTATCCATTGAGCAAAATAAATGCTAACTTGGCCAAGTGGTACAGAACAGAAGAACGCTGTGCTGGGATAGCGCCCTGCCCGTCTCTTATCTTCTATTTGAGACTGTTCACAGCTGCTGGTAACGTTCAATAATCCCCCTGTTTTTATCCAAGGAGACTGAAAGTTCCAGACGACCCTCTAGCGGAAGTTTACCTAAGCAGACCCTTACATAGAGCAACATCTTCTGACTCATGCTTCGGTATGGTCGAAACCTGGATTGACAGGTGCCGAAATGAACATGAAAGCTGCGTATGGCCTGACTCTGGGCCTCTGCCTACTCGAGTTATTGATGTTGGTCTCACTAATGACGCGACGCCATATCTGTTAATCTCAAATGGCAACATTGGGCATTGGGCTACTCTGAGTTATTCTTGGGGTAGCCAATTGCCGTTCAAGACAACTCTGGATAATCTTGAAGAACGAAAAACCGGGTTTCCACCTGACCAACTATCTCCCTTGTTTGGGGATGTCATCAAGCTTGTCCGCAGACTTAAGATCCGGTATTTGTGGATTGACGCACTTTGCATCGTTCAAGATAGCACCGATGACTGGAGCCGGGAATCCTCGAAGATGCACCAGATTTATGCAGAAGCTTGCATTAACATAACTGCGGCATGCTCTACTGGATCCAGTGATGGCCTTTTCGTAAGTGCTGATCGGTGCCGAGAAAATCTTGCGCCTTTATTAAGCCTTCCATGCTATGAAAAGAGAAAGTGTCTGTCAGGCTGGATATCAATGGAATTATATGATCTTAGTTTTTCATTGGTTGGAAATTTAGCTCATACTCGTGCTTGGGTATGGCAGGAAACAGAATTATCGTCAAGGCGGATAGATTACACAACGCGAATGAGATGGAGCTGTAGAACAAAAAGTGCTAATGAAATGGCCCCGACAAATAAGGCTACCGATCTGATTTCTGGATCCGCCCGCGAGTTTTACCGAACTGTGTCAAGCTATTATGCACCACGTCCGAACTTAGGGGCCGATCAAGGACTTCAGAATAGTATCAGCCAGCCCATGAGATACTGGTACGATGGAATAAATCGATTCCGAGGACGCCACATTACATATGGGCAAGATCGTCTCCCTGCTATCGCGGGAGTTGCCAAGCGCGTTCAACAGCGTACTCGCTACACCTACAAAGCCGGACTGTGGTTGGAAGACATCCATAGGGGATTGCTATGGAAGACTACCACATCTAGTCAGCGCTGTCCCACCACTCGTGCACCAAGCTGGAGCTGGGCGTCCATGACGGGCTGCCTGACTTCTGAACTCTTTGACCCACCTCTCTGGGTCTATGCCGAAGGCTACCAAGCCACAATAGACGATATCAAAGTAAAATGCAACGCCGACGATCCGTTCTCTTTTGTAACATCCGCATCTTTGACCCTGACAAGCCTCTGCCAGATTGTTCCTCGTTCAGAATACTCCATCAGTCTAGAAAAAAGGTTACAGTTCAATATTGAACTTGACGACCCGTCGGTAGCACTACAGAATGATCTCCTTTGCGTTCACATCGCTATGTTTCGCCTTTGTTGGCCTGACGAAGACGCAGCCATACATGCTTTGCTGCTCGAAGGAACTGGCGTAGAAAATGAGTATACACGTATTGGTCTTGCTATGATTCCTGAATATGCGGATAATGAGGGAGATTGGAGTACTAGGACTGTGACTATTGTCTAGACGCTAAGATGAGATATCGTGGAATCTCATTGTTGTAATGATTGCTATCTAACGTCAGGTTAGTGTTGTAGGTGAAAGGCTGGTCAGACGTAGCTAATTGGGGGAACATAGGTCTCATGGTTGGATAGGGTATCTAATTGTATCGATTCCAAATACATTCTACAAAACTTCAAACACGGTCCAAATTTTGTAATTTATATCACGAATTCAGAACTGCTTTCTCCAAAAGAGATTATTACACACCCAACATGTTCAACCCAAGCACAAACACTCTTTGAAATCCAATCCACTCATCACTTCAAACATATCCAAAATTCATAGCCATCACGCCGTTTGATGAAAACGACATGTTTGGCTTGTAATCTAACCAGAATGCCAATGAATATCCAGACTGGGGTGTATGAGATGCACGTGAGCTATGAGAGAAACTCATCTTGATTATGTCTGAATGAATTTTTACCCCTTTATCTTAATGTGAGAATGTTAGCAGCGCGAGAGATATAAAGCAAAAAGATCTCACAGTAAAATCTCGAGAACAAACTCACTCATCAGGAACAATTCAATTAAACACTACCTCATCTCACCATTACCTCCCCCATCCCAACCACCAGTTACCCCACAATCTATCACCACAACCCCTCCTACCCCTTAACATCAACAACCTCCTTCCCCTTCAGATCCTCCTCCTCAGCCCTCTCCAACGCCCCCGGCTCCTCAGCACTAACCCCCAACCTCATCGCCTCCCTAACCTCATTCTGCGGCCCCACAAACCACTTCCGCGCACTCACCACCCACACCGCACAGCTGCCAAACGCAATAATGCCCACCGCCACAACCGTATAATTAAGCGTCTGACTGGTAACCGGATTCGCAGTCGGGAGGCAGAAAATGATCGTGATGAATGTGATCCAGGCGACCGCTACACCGGCGACCGGGCGAGAGAAGACTCCGAGGTTAAAGGGGCCCTTGCGGGCGTTGAACTCGCGATGGTAGATAAGTCCGATGAGGATCGGGATGCCGTATGAGATATACAAGCCAATCGTAGCAATGGAGGTGCATGCTGCGAAAGCGACGGTGGAGCCGAGGGAGGGGAGCGCGAGACAGAAGGAGAGGAAGGAGGCGAGCCAGACGGTGCGGATAGGGGATTGAAAGCGTGCGTCGACTTTGTGGAAGAAGTGCGGGATGCCGCCGTCGCGGGCGAAGGCAAACATCATGCGTGAGTTGGAGGTCATACTGAAGAGGCCGCAGTGCCAGACGCAGATTAGGATTAGGCACATGAGGACCTGTAAGAGAGTTAGCCTCTGAATTTGAAAGTGCTGTGAGATCGTTAAGGAAATTTAGCGGCCTGGTGGGTTCTCTTGAGGTGAAAGTGGGGCTCCTCCAGCTCGCTTAAACGAAAAGGGGGAGGATTGGAAAACAATGATAGAAATAACTTACAACCGCCCCATCATCCCCAAAGATATCCACAAAAATCTGTAAAACAGGCTGTCCATAATCACTTCCAATCGTAGCCTCAAAATCCTGTATTGAAAATAGGAAACTGAGGAGCACGAAAAAGCCAAATAGAGAACTGAACCCCACAGACGAAACAACACCAATCGGCGCGCTCCACGAAGCTTTTCTCGTTTCCTCGCTCAGATGCGCGGAGGCGTCAAAACCGGTGAGAGTGTATTGACTCATCAACGCACCACAGCACGCAACGTACGCGGCACTGGCGCGACCGCTCCAGCCATCATATCCTTCAGCACCTGTGCCATCGTTGAAAGACGCGAAGACGAATTTGGCGCTTTGGTGGGTTGGTGCTTTTGCTAGGACTGCGATTGCGAGGGCGGTGATACCTGCTGAGTGGAGGAGGATGGAGGTGTTGTTTAGATAGCGGAGAACGTGGACGCCGAATGTATTGACGATGCCGTGGGAGATGAGGACGGCGGCGTAGATGCCGATTGTCTTCGCAGCGGTGGGTTCGTAGGAGGATTTTACGGTTGCGGTTACGGAGATTAATCCTGCGCAGCCAAAAGAGATGCCGGTTGTTACTGCTACTTGACCAAGGAGGTTGAACCTGAGCTCGATGTCAGCTGTCGTTTGGTCGAAGTAGAAGGGGGAGTTACCATCCTGTTATCCATGATGCGAAAGCACTGTGTTTAGCTGGCGCAAGTAACGCAGACCAGTAGTAAGGTCCACCAGCCGTTGGAATAGCAGATACAATCTCAGCCATGCCTAACGCGACGAACATGGTGAAAACAGATACCACGATCCATCCTATCGACATGACTACTTCTCATCAGCACTATTCCGCATCCACTTTGCGCTTCACATACCGCCAGGACCTCCAGTAAGAAGCCCATACTGAAACAACGTCGTAATACCAGTAATAACAGACTGCAAACTCTGTTAACAGATAACCCAAAGCTTCGCGATACATCAAACCTACGATAATAGAAAACGAAATCCCAAAATTATGCGTCAACCCCCAATCTCTCTTGAGCTCCTGCTTATAACCAAACTCGGCCAGCACCTCCTCATCACGAACATCAGCCTTCGAAGTCGTGCGCTCAATCGGTGGATCCTCCATATCTTAACCTATATCTCAGCAACCTTTTCTTCTTTTGTGTCGTCAAAAGTAAATAAGTAAAGAAGCAGACGATCAAGCTTCGAAGGTGCAGCGCGAACGCGTGGGAGACATGGTTCCCAATTCACCGGCATGGCCGAGGTGCAGCTTGATCGCATCGTCCTCATTGCTGGAGGGGAGGTGATGGTGGCTTTCTTCTGGTCCGTTTACCTGCCCTGTTGTGATAGCTTCGAGCCAGTCGTGGTGCCTTGTTGGGGTTGGACCCCTGGGTGGGAAGCGATAAGCTGATAAGAAGGGTTGTTTCGGTGGTGATTGTGTGACGGGTGGTTGGAGGTGTGATTGTGAATGTGAAATATATTTCACGGGTAGATATAAAGTATATGGCCCATAGTTGTGTGTTTCTAATCGTGCTGTCGATGGTGTGGAGTTTTATTTCAGGTAACCCGCTTGAAACTTCTCTACAATGATTCGAGAATAACCCTAAAGTCTAGACCTTTATTCAGCAGTATACATAAACTCAATAGAGTACCGAACGTTTCGTGCTATTTCGTCCAAACATTTCATTCATCTGAAATATAATTCGAAGTTTTCTGAGTCTCTTTGTAAAACAGACATTGAAGCTTTTCTTCATTTCTTAACCATCTTAAATCTCTTGGCAGACCTCGGCGCTTCTCCGTATCTTTTCGTACTGCAAGCCCATGTGATCAGCCAACTTTCACTAAAGCTTTTAATCTTTAAGATAAGTTGCGTAACAATATCTGATAGTTTTGGAGGTTCTCGCCTCTGAATGGTATCATATGTCATGATAAATACAAGAGCGTGTGCCCATCGATATCATCTTCCTTCGTTTGCCAGTATATACCCCTGACCCAACTCCACAATGCGCCGAAAATGTAAAGATTTGTACGCCAAATGAATGCTCTCCAATGCTTTTTGAGTGCTTAACATATCCAACATAAACCTATTGTCAAGCGTCCCCCATTTGCAACATATGACCCATCTTTTCGATCTGTAACAGCTGATTAGGACATGGTCAGAGAGCTTGTGATAGCTGTACATACCTTTGTCTTTAGATACCCACCCACCTCTTGACTTCGAATACCACCAGTCTTTCCCCTCCAGGCTAGGGGAATCATGGGCACACGTTCCTTCACCACGATCTCTCTGTTGGGCCCTTCAACAGCCCGGACCTTGTCGGGATTATTTGTGAGAAGTCGAATCTCTTCCTGCCCTAGATCTTGTAACATCGCGGTAGCTAGACCATAGCTTCGCGCATCTGCAGGGTGTCTCAGGAGCAAATTCGCTTCAACCGTATCTGAGCCAAGATCTTGCAAGTTGTATGCTTTGAGCTTCTCGCCTAACCCAATTCCACGTCCTTCCTGTCGAAGGTAGATAATAATACCACCTCCGGATCCTGGCAGGGACATCAAGCGCGCAGCTTCATCTAGTTGTTCTCCACAATCGCATCGCGCGGACCAGACGGTTTCGCCAGTGTAACATTCCGAGTGTATTCTCACCAATGGAGGATCTTTCTTGGTATTCTCTGTCAAATTCTCTCCTCCAGCTTTCTCAATTGTGTTTCCATTCGTATTTTCAGGCATCTTCGAAGCAGTCCGCCCAGGATACAGCCGTCCAGTATATGCTCCTCGAATCAGCCTATCCATTTCCGTCTCCCCATCGCGGGGTCGATCCAGGCTTGTACTCCTAATAGTATTTCCAAAAACAATCGCCAAATGCTCTTTATTATCCTCGTTATTCGTGTATAAATGTAAATACATTTCTGTTCCGCTAATTGTGGTTGGGATTCTTGCGCGAACAACGCAATTGACTTCCGGCAACTTCTTCAGAAGTTTAGGTTTCTTCTGACCGCATCCTCCATTCGGGGCGCTACTATCGACTGGTATTGGTTTCGGCACATGCTGGGTAGCAGCTGGATGTGAAGGTGTTTGTATGCCCGGAGTTGAGGGTGGGGTAAAGGCGGGGGACACGAGTCCTGGTAATGATGAATCGTGGTCGGGAGTCAGCGGTGAGTCCCTGTGTGAGTGATGAGATGGTATGGATGAATTGGATATGTTAAGAGTGTTTAAATCGAGTTCGGAGATGGCGCGCGAGACGGGTATGGGACGTGGGGAATAGAAGGGTGGTAATTGAGGGACCTCATCGCTTTCGATGTCGTGATTGGGGTTCCAGGACGAGGAATGTGAGGGATGTGAGGGATGGGAGGGATTCGAATCGAGAGTCGGCATGATGGCTAAGAACTATGGAGGTTGAGACGGCATGTGTGGGTTAAAGCGTGGTACAAATGTAGAGGATTGAAGGTGGTGGAATGCGAGACGGATCGTGGTAATAATATCGCAGCGGGACTTTGTTTCAATGTCCCGAGGTCGGCTCTGTCAGCTCTTTTTTTGCGCTGTCAGCATTCGGCATCAGGTGTAAGCCCAAACAGACACATATTACTGTACGAAGCTGGTGTTCCCCAAAGCAAACGAAGTCTTAATAATCACGAATATTTGTATATAAATCATTCTTTCTTCTCCTTCACCCAGAAACAAATTGCTAGAAATAAAAGCCGCGATCACGTGCATTTCCCTCCCCGCATTTGCACACTATCGGCAGCGGGAGCCGACATTCCAACTCTTCATCTTATCTCTTTCCGACAACGTGCCTCTGAGACGAATGAATGCACCTTTATAACTGCCGTTACATCCTTTCTCCAGAGATCAACTTTATCAACAGGAAGATAGCTAACCACCAAACAGAGGCCTGACCTGACAACGCAGACACACAAAGGGCCTCCCTCTATTATTTGCCCCTCGTTTCTTCTCGAATTGTCCAATTCGGACAATTCTCGCTATGACGTCGCCTTCTCTGCTAGCACTATTCGTTTGCAGAGCCTCTATTCTGGTATCAAGGTCCCCTGCTCGAGCCTTGTCGATTCCAACAGAACCAATGAGAAATAGGACTGAGACAATTGAAACTACGGTCGAAGGAGAAGGAGAAGCCGCTCGAAAACCCCTCGAGCAATGAAACCTTGAGGTCCACTTCCAACCTCCACTGGCTCCAATGCTAGTGACGGCATAGATCCAGATTGGAAATCAATTTGAGGTGACAAAGAAAGGCTAAGTCTAAATTTTCTTTGGGGCAGGTGTATTTATTTTGCACGAGTATCAATCATATTTCCTTCCAATTATTCATACTCTAGATTTCACTATACCACGAAGTCTTCTTTACCAAATCACCAAATCATACAACATGCCAAACCGTTACGAATCCGATACCTCAGATGCTTCCCCTCTCGGGAAGCCGCTCAAGTTTGAGTTCTCTGGTAAAACCGCTAGGAACCGATTCTTGAAGGCCGCAATGACAGAGCGTATCTCTTCATGGGATCCGAAGGATTTCAGCAAAAGAGGAATTCCTTCCAAGAACTTGATCAATGTGTACAGGCGCTGGGGCGAGGGAGAGTATGGTCAGATTCTCACAGGAAACATCATGATCGAATATGACCAGTTGGAAGCGATGGGCAACCCAATCATTCCTCGCGAGGCGGAATTCTCTGGAGAGAGATTCAATGCTTTCAAGGAGCTTGCGGAAGCCTCAAAAGCGCATGGTTCCTTGATTGTAGGACAGGTCAGCCACCCGGGGCGACAGTGCGAGCAGAGGATCCAGCCAAACCCTATGTCTGCTTCTGATGTTCAACTAGAAGGTATGTTTATGAAATGCCACCATAGAAATATTCTTGCTAACAGAATCGTTCAGGCAATGTGATGGGTATGCAGTTTGCTAAGCCGCACGCCGCCACCGACGAGGAGATCGCTAGAGTCATTGATGGATTTGCGCATGCTGCCGAGTACCTCGAGAAAGCTGGATATGATGGTATTGAGCTTCACGGAGCTCACGGTTACCTACTCGCCCAATTCCTCTCCCCAACAACAAACAAACGTACAGACAAGTACGGAGGATCGCTCGAGAACCGCCTGCGCCTCATTCTAGAAATTGCGGAAGAAGTCAGAAAGCGGGTTTCCAAGGAGTTCATCATTGGGATTAAGGTCAACTCTGTTGAGTTCCAGGACAAGGGGTTTACCCCAGAAGACGCGAAGGGACTATGCCAGGCTCTTGAGAAAGCACGATTCGACTATGTTGAATTATCTGGTGGAACCTACGAGTCCCTAGCTTTTGGACACAAGAGAGAGAGCACCAAGAAGCGCGAGTCATTCTTCATTGAATTCGCCGAAGAAATCGTCAAGCCACTCACCAAGACCAAGACTTATATTACCGGTGGAATGAAGTCGGTTGGAGCTATGGTTAAGGCGCTGGATACCGTCGATGGTGTTGGGCTCGCCCGTCCCACATGTCAGGAGCCACGATTCCCTAAGGAAATACTTGAGGGCAAATACACGGGCGCGATTCACATGTTGCTTGACGATAATGATTTCGGTTTGACTAACGTTGCGGCTGGTACGCAGATTAGACAGATTGGAAAGGATCAAGAGCCAATTGATTTGAGTGTCCAGGAAAACGTCGATGCGTTCAAGAAGGATATGGAGACATGGGGGAAGAAGCTGGGTGGTGACAAGGAGATGAATGAGTATGGATATGTTGATTTAAGCCAGGCTGCTAAGCCTTATGGTCCATCATAGAGATAGCATTTGTGTATAGATAAATATAGGCACTTTAATCTTGTCTCCTCGGAATTCGTATTCGTGTCGTATTTATCAGCCACAGGGCTGAGTTAGAACTTAACCTTAAATATTCCAAGGTTTGTTGTGTTCCCAGGTTGCTTCAGATCTAGATGTCGTACCGATTTCGGGTAGGGGTGCGTGCGATGTCTAGACCACGGGTTGAAATTAATTAGCTGTTCCAATTAAACTCTAATGGAAGACTTTTAAGGTATTCGATGGGAAGTGTTTTTCTCTCAAGCCGATCTAAATCAAGAGCTGTTCATTGATCGTGTAAGCTTGATGAGCAACTAGGTATTCAGTCAACTAAGTCTGGGTTACCCGTCCGAAGTACCCCTCCGAACATCCCTATCCCCTCGTGCCTAACTCCCTACCGGGATTACGCGGCAACTACTGCGGTCAAGACAAAGTGCCGGATCTCACTTCAGCTCTACAACAGTGACGAGGATAGTGAGTTGGGTTTATTCCGTGTTGTATACAAGTATTGGAAATTCGGCTCTTGTTGGGTGAGGAATGGTTCAAAGCTAGTGTGGGACGACGTTGTCAATTGATCGATTGCAGGCCAAAGAAAATGGAGGGACATAATAGAGCTATGAATGCTGCGAGGAGGCCGCACACGAAGACGAGAACAGGGTGTCGGACCTGTAAGAGGAGGAAGATTAAGGTGGGTTCAAAATGATCTATTGAGTAACATTTGGGCGGGCTACTTGGGTGTCGTCGGGGTTTCTCATTGGCTTTTGGTTACAAATGGATTCCTGTTTCTTTACGGCTTCTTCTTCACTCCTTGTATATGATTTTTGAGAGATTCATAGGCTAACTTAGCGAGAAAGTGTGATGAGGGTCGTCCATCCTGTTGGAACTGTCTTAAACACTCTGTCATATGCGATTTCCTCCCTGACGCAGGAGCTTCACCGGGAAGTACATCAACAGTTAATGGAACCGCCTCTCACAAAAACGCTGCATTCATCAGTGGGAAAGGATTTTGGTATATTCCTGGCTATATATGTCCAGATGTCACCTCACCCAGCGGAACGACCTCCTACGAGCTAAACATGCAAGACATGGAACTCCTCCACCACTGGACCATCTCAACAAGTCTCACAATGACTTCAGACCCAGTCGTCCGCACCACCTGGCGCACCACAGTCCCCCAAATAGCCTTCCAAAACCCCTTCGTCATGCGCGGCATCCTCGCCCTCTCGTCCCTCCACCTCGCCCACCTCACCCCCTCAAAACGAGACATCTACCTCTCCCTCTCAACCTTCCACCACGAAATGGCCCTCCCAGAAGCAACCTCCGTCCTCCCCGCCATCGACGCCTCAAACTGCAACGCCCTGCACATCTTCTCCATCCTAACCGCCATCCACACCCTCGGCCGCCCGCGCCAACCCGAAGACTTCCTCGTCGTGGGCGAACAGGGTATCGCCAAATGGCTCGTTCTCTTCCAGGGCGTTGTCCACATCATCGAGCCGTTTGAGGAGATCATGGCTCAAGGCCCGCTCGCGCCGTTCTGTACAGCACGTATGCACCGCCAGCAACAACGCGTTTCATGCATTGAAACTGCAACGACTGATTACCTCTCCTCGCTGCGGGAAAAACTGCTAACATCCCTCTCCACCCCGGAATACATGGCCATCTACACCGAAGCCATCGACTCCCTCTCCAACTCGTTTAATTTCATGTACTCCTGCCCCGCGCACTCCTGGGAGATGGGGGATGTGTTTATCTGGCTGTTCTGTAGTTCGGGGGAGTACCTTCACTTACTAAAAGAGGGCCGGCAGGAGGCGTTGGCGATATTCGCGTACGCGTGTGTGCTGTTTGGGAAGTTAGAGGTGTATTGGTGGATGGAGGGGTGGAGTGGGCATTTGATGTTGAATTTGTGGAGGTGGTTGGATGAGGAACATAGGGGGTGGATTGAGTGGCCGGTTAATGAGATTGGGTGGAGGCCGCCATATGAATTGGTTGAGGTGGAGATGAAGGAGTAGTGTGTTTTTTGGGTTGAGATGACATTTTTAGATGTAGTGTCCGGGTTTTGGGAGTTTTGGGTACTGGACGTTTGGAATGTATATATGGATATATGGACGTAGAGTACTGCCCAAGAGCAATCTGAACCTATTTAACTTTGACTACGTGCCTTTCTCCTCGATAGCTATCAACTTGTCTGGCGCTGTTTGCATGATGCCACGTAGTACCTCAGATTCAATCACAAAACACTTGCCAGTGAATGATTGATACATGTACTATGAGAGGAGGGTTAGACCATGAATTGAGTGGTTTTGAAAGTGTTTGAGTGAGGGAACATGTCGCTGGCAAGGTTCGAAGTGAGGAGCAGACTGGAAAGGAGAAGAAAATGCGTCTCGGGGTCGGGGGAAACGGCCCGACGATGGTCAAAGCGTTCTCGTCACTCAACTACTTCCTTCCAAGTTGCAGCTCTTCCATCAACAACATCCAGAAGTGTCAACATATATAGGTAGGTAGGCTTTACTCGGGCTGTACCATACTAGCGATCTGGCACTTCTCGTGTGTTTATATTTCCCAGAAGGACGGCGCATCTGGAATTGAGTTGCTTTCAGACTTCGCAATCAACATGGACAAATCTCTATTGATAGATCTTGAAGCTACGTAACGCGTTGCGCACGTCTCTCACGATTTCGAGAACCATACTACTTGTATATCCAAGTGCTCCTGAGTATAACTTTTCGTTGCAAGCGACCATGTCGCCAATCCTTTGCAATCCCTGCGCTGGTTTTCTGCAGCAAGCAATGATTCCAGATCCAACTGGAATATACTCACATACTATGAGTCAACGATGGCGTTTACGGTCGAACACTGGTCATCTGCTATCGGAAGACTGTGAGCTTTGTGCTTTGATTCGGGCGGCGTTGAATGGGGGTGAAAATCGAGACCTTTCCCCACTGGAAGCAATGCGACAAAACGAGCGGTGGAAGTCACGAGTTCTGGACCACGGCAAAAATGGGAAGCCATACCCGCAGCTGACTGTCCGATTTTTAGAGGGCTGTAATTTAGTAGGAAATCGAAAGGAACGCTTTAGGAGAGCTGGAATTGCTGGGTTACATGTTGAGATTGCGAAAGTGGGAGAATCCAGAACGGGGTATCACCGGGGACATTTAAATTTTTATGCCAGTGCTGGTAAGTGTACACTTCAGACTTAACCCGTGATACTGATCCAGATTCAGGAAGTCCCGCTGCTAAATCTGGAAGAATCGTAGGCCAGCCACCCCTTCCTACTGGTGATTCTGCAGAAGCGCTTGCTCGTCTACGCGCTCAGTTCGAGCAGTGCTTGGCTTCTCACGCCGAATGTAGAGGTGGCAGGCCAGCCGAGGATGTAAGTACGGTCGGTGGCATTCAGTCTCTTCTTGTATCTTTCCTCTACAACCAGCTGTCAAGCAAGGAGTTCACATACCAAAAATGGCGTAGAAACTGCAACTAAATTTCAATGCCTAGTTACCGATGCTCCCTACTCGTGTTATTGATCTTGGCCAACCAGGAATTTCGGATACTCCCCGTCTCCTGGAGACTCTAGGGCTACGAGCTCATTACACAGCTCTCAGCCACTGCTGGGGTTCTACAGAAAATCGACCGCTTGTAACGACGAAACAGAAGCTTTCGAAGCATTGCCTCCGAATTGACGACGTTCCGAAAACATTCGAAGATGCTTTTCTCGTTACCCGAGCGCTCGGTCTCCGATACATCTGGATTGATTCTCTATGCATTGTTCAGGACGACGATGAGGACTGGACGAGAGAGTCTCAGGTAATGGGGAAGATTTATGAACGAGCTCAGGTGACCATCGCTGCATCTGATGCCTGGGACTCTACGAGAGGGCTGTTTGTGACCTGCCCTTCGCTTCCACCTCCTTTGGAGATTCCTTTCATTGATCCGACATCACGAGAGCGACAAGGGTCTTATTTCATCTCGTTGCCAGCCTCCTTTGGTAATATTGACCCAGAAGAAAGTGTGCTCAATTCAAGAGCATGGGCCACACAAGAATGGATGCTTTCACATCGGATGGGTCATTTCCTTGCTGGAGGCACTGTCGTAAGTATATCTTGTCCTCTTCTAGGCTCACTTATCACTCCCTCTTTGCGACCAGCGGTAGGGAACTGTGAAGTGTATCCGATCATCATTTAAATTTTCATTGTGATTGTTTGGGTTGCCTTGAGACCATGCTACTTTTGGTGAATCAGGCTCTGCTTTTGAGATTGAAGCTGGAAATTTTCTCCTTCCTGTTACTTGAGACACTACTAAATTGTTACTGGGTTGAGCTGAGCTATTACCCGGTTTGGATTGGAGCGGGCGCGAAAATCCTCAATTTGGTTCCTTCAGCTAATTCTATGGCTGACATGTACTAATACCATAAACAGTGGCGATGTAAAAGCCTCCACCACACTCGATTCGAGTTGCACACTCCCGTCAAAGATGCAGATTTTGGTGTCCATGAAAGTGGCTTGATTTGCTATCTATCTAAGCAAAATCCAAAATGGGAGGATCTCGTAGAACAGTTTACAAAACGAAACCTGACCAAGCCGAAAGATAGACTCTACGCGTTACAAGGACTCGCAGACATGATAGGGCAAGGTAGGGAAGATGACTACTATTTTGGCTCGTGGTCTGCAGACATCGTTTCTCAGCTTCTGTGGATATGCACGGATGAGGTTAGAAGCACTAAAGCTGTACTGCCAAAAGTACCGTCCTGGTCTTGGATGTCCACCCAGGGCCCTGTCCGTTTTTGGCGGAAGGATATCTTGAAGATTGCGGGATCTAACATCTGCCAAGATGTTGAAATTACTAGCGACGCATCAATTCGAATGACCTGCCGCTTCAACAAGATCGGTGAATTATGGCCATATATGCTTGAAAAATGGGACGCAAACGATAATTACGACTCAAGTCCGAGATACAGCTTTCCTACATCCATCAAAAGAATGCATTTGGAACTCCTCCCTATTCGACCACTGCACTATTTCCTCGAAACCAATATTTCTAGTTTATTGGCATTTTTTGACACAGGGCTTGCTCCAGATGAACCGGTGTACTGCGCCTGTCTGTTTTCCGAGGGCGGAGATCAAGATGACCAGTCTCCAATTATCAATCTTTTGCTTCTACGTGAAGGAGAGGACGGCGCTTTTTATCGGATCGGTGTTGGAATAGCGTTGTTGTTTGAAAAGGGATTTGGAACTGGGTCTTCGGGCTTTGGAGAGACTTTTCGCCGCATTGAAATACGTTGACAGGCTAGTTTTGAATGATTGCCATCGCTTCTACAAATGTTGTTCAAATGGCCGTATCGGCATCAGCTTATTACAAAACACCAGGGTTTGCAAATTGGAATCGGTCGATACCGAGAGGCTCGTGGGTGTACTGCTTTTGCGGAGCACTGCGAGAAGGGCACTGTTCATGCAACATAAAATCGTCTGGCATTATTCTATCAACCAATCCACCTCATCAGGCAGCTCGGCACTTAAATCCAGCAAATCCATCAGCGGTAAATCTTCCTCTTTCTCAACTTCAACCCAAAGAGCCTCAAAGGCCTTGCCAAATACACTTCTCAGTCCAACGAACCGACTTACCTCCCCGTCATCATCATCAAAAGACTGTAAAGTCATACTAGCCTTCAACCCGCCAAGATAACTCACAAACCACCGCCTGAAATCCCAGATCCCGTCGGAGAAACTTCCTCCCACTAAAGCTAACCAAACTAGTAGAGAGTTGTAAGTGGATGAAAGAGGGATAACACTGAGCGATTGTTGGAGTTGAGTGAGAAGGATAGATGGTCCTGTGGTTGAATGTGGGAATTCCTGAAGGATGGCTTTCAGATATAAGAGAGACGCTATACGAGTTGCTTTATCCAGCGGTGATTCCTCGCCAACTCTCGATAAAGTGGTTGGGAATGTGAGAAGTTGGTATTCTATAAAATACAGATCTTCCAAGAACATGGAGGGATCGAGGGCGTGTTTTGCTGATGAGGCAATGTGGACGGCTTGAGTGAAGAGGACCATGGTTGAGATGATGGGAATCAGTCTGTCATGGGTTCCATATTGGGTGAAAAGGGTTTCAATTTCAAGAGTCAGATTGTCGCGTTTTTCCTGTGGGAGGACGGTCCATATGGGATCTCGATCTGACCTCTCAAACTCCAGAAGAGGCGCCGAAGCGTAGTCTATTGCGCCTGTGACATCTGCTCTTTATCGAGTCAACTTCGAAAGTTTGGGGCAGAGTAGGGTAGCCATACCGACGAATCTTCGCTTGCACCATGGGATGTAAAGGTCCCTTATTTCCACGCAAAGTGATCATCTGTTTGATCCCCAACATGTGCGTTTGCCATAAATCAGGCTTTCCAGCAATAGACTTAAACCATTCGTAAGTACTCATCAAATCATATCACATCAAATTTCTCTCACCTCTCCCAGCGCCAAACAAGTCACAGCCCCAATAGTATTATCCTCCACCTCCCTCCCCCCACTCAACCTTCCATTCACAATCCCCACCAGTTTCGAAAAATGATACATCGTCTCCTTCGACTCCCTCTTCCCATCCAACAACGCCAGATACAACGCTCCAGCATACAAAATCCCATGCAGTAACGCCTCATCACCCATCGCCATCTGGAACCAACTCGGTGACCGCAAAGGGTTCGAAGATAAACAGGATTCTAACGGGTACAGCCGTTTCGGAGCGTGCGTTATGTAGTTTTTGAGCAGCGAGAAACTGGTTTCTTCCATGGCGATTGGGTAGGCGAAGGTTGAGAGTGTTGTGGGGTTGCCTAGGGTGCGTGGGGTGGGCTGTTTACGCTTTCGAGACGTGGCGTTCAATTTGGACTCAGCGATGATGTCTTCCTTAGATGTCTTTGACTTCTTCTCTTTCGCGGCATTACGCACATACTCATTCCGAACATGCGTCCGAACCAGCTTCCTCACAGCCGGATCTTTACTCCGTCCTGGCTCGATCGCGTTCACGAACTCGAAGTGTCGTGCATATACGACTCCATTCTCTTTCCTCTTACCCTGTACTACCTTCTTCGCCGTATCCACTTTACTCTCTCCTTTCGATGGTGCTCCCCCTAACGGCTGTTTCCGCGAAGGCAACCATCCCTTGTGGACAGTGATCAAAGGGCCTTCAGGCACGATTATGCTGAACCCGTCCATTTTCTGTGTGTATCAAAGAAGGTGGATGCTTCGGGATGGCATGGGTGAAATAGGAAAATGAAATGTCTGGTCTTAGAAAGCAGGAGTGTATCGCCGATAGGGAGTTTCTGATTATGTGATCATGGTTGGCGAATGGGTGGGCTTGTGTGCATGCGAGGTTGATTACTATGGATAGAGCATTCTCCTAGAAGGGGAATATTGGTGCGTCTGGGTGGTTATGGAAGGTATTGGGTGTTTTGAATTTGTGAGGTCGGTGGTATGATGAGATGAATTTCTGACAGCGAGCATATATCGCACAAATGAGTTATACCGACTCAAAGCGGGATTGTTACTAATCTTATATTTTGTAAGCATTCTTATACGGCGGCTCTGACTAGAGAGTATTTGAAGAGGGACCCCGGGGTTTCGGTGCGTTTGAAGACAAGTCGGATTAATCATTCATTGTTGATGAGATGGGGTTGGTGATATGAATGATTGCCGAGGCATGTTTTGCGATGACTTCAGGGGGTCTGAGACTCTGATGAGATGTGATTTTGAGGTGTTTTAGGTAAGGGTATAACGATTATTGGTACTTGATCGCCTTGTGTTAAGAGGTGCGACTCGGTAGTGGTGGATTAGCTCCTTTATACAATGTTTTCCTTCAACCTTTCAATACATAACTTCGCAACACTTTAGAAATACTAAGAACGTTGTCTTAACATATACAGAAAACACCCATGTAATCACTATCGTCAACGAAAACCCTTGAAAGATTCTCCTAAAACCCGATTCCCTAGTCTCCAGCAGTAGATTTCGATGTTGAACTAAACTATTACGTCAACTCAGCAAACTTTGAAACACGAGCTGTCCTAGCGGTAACTCACATATCTTGCAGTCGAATCCGACATCCACCAGATCTATTCGATTCAATCAACATCTTGTCTTTCTATCGTCAGTTAAATTTACTACCTACTGGGTATTTTATTCAGGTCATTTCGGTCGATTGGATGTTCAACACCCCTATGTACCTACACTTCGACATGGAGTGACAAACTCGTTAGGAGGTCCGTGGGATATTACTACTTGTGTTGTCCACAGCGAACCCTCTTTACTGTTCTGCTTCCGCCGAGTCTGGGTCTTTGCTTTACGACAGTGGTGATGGAGTATTAGTAGCGCACTTCGTTTTTCAAACATCTCAAATTTGAAGTGGTTAACAACCGAGAAGCTTTGAACCGAACTAGGCACGACCTCGAAGGACAACTGCTTCGCTTGTGTG
Organism: Glarea lozoyensis ATCC 20868; assembly: GCF_000409485.1. Taxonomy (NCBI): domain Eukaryota; kingdom Fungi; phylum Ascomycota; class Leotiomycetes; order Helotiales; family Helotiaceae; genus Glarea; species Glarea lozoyensis. The sequence continues at coordinate 2,589,158 of NW_007361001.1, read as the reverse complement.
AGAAGTCATGGACAACTCAGGACAGGAATTCGCTCTTCATCTAATCATTCCATCGTGTGTATCATCTACATATCTATCAAACTTCTCAAAGCTTCTCCTTACCATCCGCATCCTCCTTACCATGCAACTCGCAAAACGCCTTGAACGTAGTAAACTCCTCTCCCTCGCTCTCCAACACAACTTCCGCCGTGGACCCAACAAAGTAGACATATCCCGTCTTGATCTCCTCCACTTTAGGTCCAACACTAATTTTCCCTTCCCCGGATGTACAGATAAATATACTTGGTCCCTCGATGGCCTCGAACGTAGCTTTTGCTCCCTTCTTCTTTAAATCTGTCTTGACAACACTGAACTCCTCGATTGGTGGGTCATAGAGCGTTGCGGCGGATCCAGATGAGTAGGCCTCCCGGTTCAAGGTGACGTATGGATAATCGACTGGATTCATCTTTTGCTCCTCAATTGGAGCGTAGCTGTATGTTAACATTGATGTCAACGTATCCACATCCTTGAATTTTGGCGTGAAGCCAGCACGAACAACATTATCTGACGCTGCCATACATTCAATGATGTTTCCGCTCAGGTAGGCGTGGATGTCATCAGCCTTCAAGAACATTGCCTCTCCAACTTCCAATTTCACGTAGTTGAGGAAGAACAGAACGAATAGTCCTATATCCCCAGGAAATTGAGAGTCTAGCCGAACAACTAGGTCTGCCAGTTCTTTCCCAGTATTAGACGGCCCGCCCCCACCAGCAAAATCCGAACCCTCCTTCTTTGCAGCTGCAATCAAGTCCTTACTTGCCTGTTCAACGTCTTCAGGCTTCGATTGCATCAGAGAGGTGAAGAGCGTCTGTAATGCCTTCTTGTTCTTTTCCTCGTCCTCTTTTTTATCAGAGGTCTCCTGCCCACTCACAGCACCTTGGAATTCTTTGGCTTTAGACTCGCCTACCAGCTTTTGTAACGATGGAACCGACGAAAGGAAATGGGAGATCTCCGCGAGAGGTCTAAAACCACACAACCCATCAAAAGGTGTGATTGCAATCGTCATTTCCGGCTTATGGTTGTCATCTGGATAATTTTTGCTATCCTTCTTGTGTAGCTGTTCTGCCAGTTTCTTGTTAGGATGTGCTTGTATGCTCAAAGCTTTGCCAATTGACAGAACTTTGAAAAGAAATGGCAATTTGTTTTCGAACTTTTCGGTAATTTCGGTGGACATTAATTGTTGATTTTGTTGTACCATATCCAGTAGGGTCCGTTTCGACTCGACGTCCTTGGAAGGATTTGAGGGGTGGGTTCCCATCCATAGCTAGACACAATGAGCGTGATATCAATAATTGGGATCTTGTATGTACCTCGGCATATGGTTTATCTTCTTGAATTGAGAACCCTTCCGCAGGAGTGGCAGCAGCGAATTTGGCAGCTGCTGAATCCTTTCCAACTTTGCCCCAATCGTAACTGTTGACGCCACATTGAAGGCGGAATAGAGGAACTTGTAGTACCATTGTGCGGTTATGAGTAATATTCCAAGAAACGGTGGCGCTTGTAGAGTGAGTGGTTGAATGATCTGACAGTTCCAACAGCAAAGAAAGGATTCAATATTCTATGACAACAGAACAAATGGAGTCTACAGCAAAACCTAACGTAAACGGTGCGAGAGCGCAACGTCACAAATGCGCGATGGTCTAGATTACCCCGCGCTAAATTTGAGGGAGTGGCCCAAGCTTCCCCCTGCACCCTACAAGTACCTTCGTACCTTCCACCTCACTCTCTTTCCTCTCTTCACCCAACGGTCGCATTCGACACCATAAGCTTTGGTCTACACTCACAATACACACGCGGAAAACTCTATTTAGAAACGCAAGAACGTTCCTACCCCGTCACTCCTTTTCGAAATCGTTAGGTAAGTCACAATTGAGCTTCATCTGTAGCCTGCTTCCAATCAATCACGCAACCAATTTTGGCCGATCATACCCGGTTCTTTTGGTACTTTTGGAGTTCTTTTTGGAATTGTTGAACTCGCAGCTAACATGGATTTCAATTCAGACCTCATACCGGAAAACCTGAGACCGGGGAAGAACGATACCGGTCTGCAGCGCTTCTTGGGATCCATCGGGAATTCGCCGAGAAGAAGACCTGGACTTGGGAATTCGAACCCGTCTGCTGGTTCAGCCACGCCCACGACAAGACCCTCGCTTAGATCAAGTACATCGATACAAAGCTCGAATTCCACTGCTCAAACAGAGACACGGCCTACCAGCGTAGAGACAAGGTCTCCCAACGAAGAAACACCCGAACGGCAACCTAGCAAAAAGATTGTAAAACTCCCTATAGCCGTACATCTCACTGGTGGGCAAGTGAAACGCGCGAAGCAGATAGTTATATCCGACCAAGAGTTGTACACGACCACTCAAACAGATACGCGATACACCACCGAAGAGACCTCTACAAGGCAAGCCAGCGAAACACCTTCAACAATCTCTTCGCCTACTGACGAGGAAACAGAAGGTATGTCTGCTCGACCTCCTCGTGCAAGAGGCGGCCGTGGAGGCGTTAATGACCAAGGAGAAGAACAAGCACTATGGAACGACTTTCGTGGAGATTTCGCGCAGCTCCAATCTATGGAGCAGAGATCGGCAGTTGTTGTGGAGCTCATATTCGAGAAGCAAGAACGGATGCAAGCTTTCAAGGATCTCGGGAAAAGTATGTTCTCCTTTCATTGCTGTTTTGCCAGAATTGATGTTGACGAGTGTAGAAATTCCGATATCTGATATAGATGAACTGGATAAGCTGTATCGCGAAAATGTGAGCATCGCAGAGAATATGAAGACGATTCTAGGTAGCGATGGTGGCAGTGGAGCAGTACAGAATCTTGGCATTCTCAAAGCTCTTGTTGAAAATAACGAGAATACAAGAGAGGACGTCACGACATCGCGCGGTTCTACTTCTCGGGACTCTCACTCAAGATCGGCAGTTGATCCATTTGACGGACCATCAGCGTCTCCTGGCCCTTCGGCCGCCGAAAATCGACAGGTTAGAAAGCTTGGTGGCGGCAATGCTCGAACTGGAAGCCAACCTCCACGGAATCTGGATGTGATTATCCCCTCTGAGCCTGCGGAAAGGAATGCGGACAAAAAAAAGTCACCTATTCTGTTGGAGACGAAGTTGCTTTCAAACGAAAAATGGGTGAAGAAACCGATTGGATACAGGGTATCGTCACGAGAGTGATTGGAGAGGGCAAAAGTCGTCGTTACGAAGTTCGAGATCCTTATCCAGACGACCTCAACCAAGACAATTTGTATAAATCTTCAGCTTCTCAGATGGTTCCTATTCCCAAGCCAAACCTCAAGCTGGATGATTACGAGGTCGGAAAGCGGGTTCTTGCCCTTTACCCTGGAACGTCAACTTTCTACCGAGCCGATGTTAAACGTATGGTAGATGGGGAGAACGGAAGGGAGGTCTTGCTACTTTTCGAGGAGGAAATCGAGGGCCAACAAGAGAAACAAGTTGATCGTCAACATGTTCTTGATCACAAGGGAGTATGATTTCAATGAATGGTGACTTGGTAGGTATATGGAGTTTATAGGAAATACCCATGGGTCAAAAATTACTGGAAAGGGTCAGGCTTAGACTAAAGGTGTCGGAGTTTCATGCGTTACAATAGACACTTGCTCTATAAAATGTATACTTATATATTAATTAAATCAAAATCAAACATATTACAATAACATGAGGATCGACATAAATCGCAGTTTGCTCGGCGCCAGAACCCTGGATTTGGAAACACAAGTGTCGTCACATGACTCATAACGACGCGTTGAAAGTTAATCTGCCAGCACCCCTGAAACGACCGCGCCGAATCTCAATTGGCGTCTGGGATATCCATCGAATTTCCTTTCTCAAGCACCGTCATCACCGACCAAAAACGATATTTTCAAGCCTCGAAATTGCTCACATACCACCTCGCGATCCCTTTCCACTATTCAACGGCCACCATCTCTTGTGTCCCGACGCCATTTGACTCTCTTCAAAACAACACCCGCCAAGCACGTCCACAGTTTCAACACAGTCATCCCTTTTCGAACACAACTTCCTGACATCCAGCCTTGTCGAGAGTACAGTCGCAAGAGTACTACAATCAGCATTTATCGCCCACACTCCTAACGCTGCTAAATCTCCCACCCCTTCCTCATCGCGCGACTCCAGAACTACACCACCCACCGACTGCCAAAATGGGGGGTCAAATCTCTAAGATGATGGGCAAGATCTTCGGATCAAAGGAAATGCGATTGCTCATGCTAGGACTAGACGCCGCGGGCAAGACGACGATATTATATAAACTCAAGCTGAACCAGGACGTCACGACGATTCCGACGGTGGGCTTTAACGTTGAGACGGTCACGTATAAGAATGTTAAGTTTAATGTGTGGGATGTTGGGGGACAGGATAAGATTCGGCCGTTGTGGAGGCATTATTTTAGTGGTATGTTTTAAGGAAAAGGGGGATAAGAGCGCTGGGAAGACAGGAGATGCTAATTTTGGAGATAGGTACTCAGGGATTGATTTTTGTTATTGATTCGAGTGATAAGGCGAGGATAGATGAGGCGAGGTCGGAATTACATCGTATTATCAACGATCGGGAAATGAAGGAGTCGCTGTTACTTGTGTTCGCGAATAAGCAGGATATTCCAGGAGGTTTGTCTGCCGCGTCCGGATATACGAGCACCGCTGACATGAAGGACAGCAATGAAACCACAGGAAGTTACGGATGCGCTGAAGCTCACGCAGTTGAAAGATAAGATCTGGTTCGTAGTACCAAGTTGCGCGACAACGGGAGAAGGGTTATTAGAAGGATTGGTATGTCTTCCTGCAGACGTTCTTAGTGGGAGGTACTAATTTAATCAGGCATGGCTCTCAAATAACGTCAAATCACCACCCCAAGGCGCTGCGAAGAAGTAGGAAGCTTGAACCTCCCTGAACTCTGAATGCGAACCACCATCTAGAGGAAGCACCACATCTAAGAATCAACAGGACACACCCCCGCCCCCCAAACAACTCTTCCAGCGTCCTTCCTCGCCCAACTGACACCTCTCACTTCGGCCACTCCCTCTCACGAACCTCCGCACTACCTCCCCCTTTCTTCCCTTTCGCAATCAAAGCACGCAGGCGCTGGCATACCATTCAATATCTTCCACATTCTTCATCCAAAGGGCAAAGGAGCTCCATTCTAGCTATGCAAAACTTATTAATACCTTTCTTGTTTTGGTCCTTGTTTTTTTTTTTGATACCACCCGTTTTACTTATTTTTCTGTGATGAGGTAGGGGGGTTTTTGTGTTCGATTAGGCAATTTTGTAATGTAAAAGGTTATCGTGTATTTATAGGTTTTATCATATTTTAATGGAATGGGGTTTTTATGGCGTGAATCTGATTTGCGCTCATTGAATATGAGACTGGCAATGTAGCAAGGTCGTCCTGGTTGCCTCAATCCGCGTTCAAAACATAAGTGTAAGCTACAGAGTCTCAACTGTCAGTATTTGAACCCTCAGAACAAGCATAGTTAAAAGCTATAGGGAGTATTCACAATCAGGTATATAATCCCCTCCCCTCCCATTTCCATCCAACACCCCCTCCCCCCCAGCTTCCCATATCCACACCGCTACAGCAGGCCTACTACCTTAACCCCCAATCCACGCGCATCCGAGAATACGTATCTACACACCAGCGATAGTTACCTGGAGAAGTAGGTCTATTACAACTTAGCCTTTCCTGGTTTACCGCATCACGCACTACCTTCTGGATCCTCTATACCCCCCCAAAAAACCCTCTTTACCCCTCGTGAAGAACGAAACAGAAACCCTCAAAGTAAAGTAGGGATACTAGCGCGCCTCCGCTTCCAAACTGTATTTTTCTGATGGTGGAGTTTCAGCAGGTAACGCGCGTGCGTTTTCATTCTTATATTTGAAGTACTTACTTGATAGGAAAAAGGCGATTCAGAGGAGGTTTTTACTTTTAATAGCTAGATGCAATTTTTTTCGTTTTTCATTCTTTTTGTATCACTACTAGCTCTCTTGTCAAGACTTACATAATATACTTCACAACGCCCACGAATATGACGGCGATGTGAAATCTCAATCATCACAGGGTCCTAGAAATGAAGCACACTTTGAATTTCAAGAGTCGTTGTTGGATCTCAAGAGATGTATATTAAAGTTTTTCAATTGTTTTTTGTTTCTATTTTTGCCCATACTACCTAGCTACAAATAGCCAGGTAAATTATGATCGTGATTTCAAAATGAATTCCCCATCCGTGGACTTCCCACCTCCGTGCCCAAACTCCTTGCTCTGACTTTCTCTCATTTGTTTATACAAAGGGGGTCGTGAATTTCGTGATTTGTGCTGTGGTGTGTCGCTGTGATGATATGAGGGTTGAGGTTCGGTGTGATAATGTGAGGATTGGCATGAGTGATAATGGTGATAATGAGATTGGGTGAATTGGCGAGGTTGAGGTTGATCGAAGGGGTGATGTTTTGATGTGGTGATGGAGTTGAAGTATGTCGTTGAGGTGTTATCATATTTGATGCCAATTTTCAGCGGTATTGGTGTTTCCCACTCCGTCAAGCCGCCCTATTGCCTCCTCCCCCAAAAGCCACCCCTTAACGGAAGCAGTTAAGACCGCACAATCTGAATCTGAAGACAGGACGATGAACACCATGACGATCCGCGGTAACGTTTCCACCCGCGCGACGACCACCGAATCCCTTATTATAGAAGAAACCCATATTGATTGTGTTGTTGTATGACTTGAAGATTGTCTGATTGTATGACAGAATGAGGTTTGTATGACAATCAGAATTCCAGGCGAGGGGACATATGAATTATATACCCAGCCTTCCTCTCATATCATGCGATTCTGAATCAATTTACCCGCCTCCTTGCCTTGAATCCAATCTCAACAAACAAAACAATGCCTCAGATGACGTATCCAATCAAGGAACGCAGCCTTGGCGACTGCTTGTCTGAGGTGTTGGCCGTGCTGGCGTGACGTGGGGCTTGTGGCGGTGCACGCTAAAATGGGTTGACACAAATTCAGCCACAGCTAGACACCGCGGATCTTGGGGTCACACCAAGTTCTCGTGGGAAATTCCCACTCTTCAGGATTGTTTGACGCGCACAAAAGGCGGTATTTCTCGTTGGCCGTGGCGTTATTTGCGTTTAAGCTACCCTTGGGTTTATCGAATTGTTGGATGTTTCCGATGATAATCAATCAAATGTGTCATGCTTTCGATTATTCTGGTACAGTAGGGTTGTACACATCACACCGCAAACGAACTGTGGTGTTTTGCGAGGTCATGTGTGGCTGGAAACCTGTGCGTCGCCGAAACTAAAATGGCGATGGCGCACCGTATAGTTACAGGCCTAGACTTGAGAAGTGACAGCTTCTTATGGTTTAGCTCATTCCTTCATTCTCTTCATCGGCCGAGAATCATCTGGTAATCCACTTCTCTTTGTGCCAGGAAGACTGCCCGTACGAATATCATTATCGTCCTGACTCACTCTACGGTGAGGATATTCCATTTTCATTCCTTCAAAACAGTTCGCGGATACTTTGTCGCCGGTGCTGAAAAATGGATGCTGCAGAGCCGCTTGTGCTGTCAAACGTTTTTCGGGGTCGTACTCAAGCAAGCCGCTTAAAAGCTTGTATCCTTCTGCTCCAAGTGAGGCATTTGATGTGGGCATTGATGTGGCCGAATGCGAGTTGATGGTACTGAAATACCACTTTTCTAGATTTGAACCTCCATTCTTGCTGTGGGAACTTGCCGACAATGTTTGGAGCTGATTGTATTCGGGCATATTAACCAGATGTGGCCATGTCTCTTTCCTTGGCAACCCCATGATTTCCACAATCTTCTGCATCTGGTTTCGCTGAAAAGGGACCGTCTTTTTCGAATCCATCTTAGCTTCCTCTCCTTTGAAAATGGGTCGCAGAGACAGGAGTTCGGCAAAGATACACCCAATAGCCCAGGTATCGATCGCAGGTGTATAATGTCGAGATCCAAGTAAAAGTTCCGGCGCCCTGTACCAAATCGTGACAACCACCTTGTCGCCACTGTAAAGAGAATGGAGAGGCTTATTAAAGAGACGAGCAAGCCCAAGATCTCCAACCTTGACCTCTCCACCAGAAGTAACCATAATATTGGCCGGTTTGAGATCTCGATGAAGTACCCAATTGGCATGTAAATATTGACATCCATTCAGCAGCTGGAACATGATACTTTTGACGGTTGCCGGTGGGATGGGATGTCTCGTTGGTTGTGTATGATGATGAATAATCTGAAGCAAGTCATGCTCGGCATACTCGAAAACCATGAAGATGCATTTGTCTTCCAGTATAATTTCACATAACCGGATGACGTTCATGTGACTCAATTCTGAGCAAAGTGCCATTTCCCGAATGGCAGATTGCGAGATTCCGGTATACTGGATTTGCTCTCCTTCCTTGTCTATGGGTCATCAGCCTCCGCGTTAGTGTTCGAGATGGCCAAACCTACCAGGCTTGAATTTCTTAATGGCAAATTCTCCAGGCTGGCCATGACGGCCAACGGCCTTGTAGACACGTCCATAGGTTCCGCTGCTGATGAAGCCGATGACCTTGTAACGATCTACAACTCGCACCTTACTTTGATATCCGATCGGACCTGCTCCTCGTTCGACTGGATCTACGGGGAGGTCAGTAAAGGCAACCATCCAAGCAAGAGCAACAGACGATATGAATAAGTTCGTCTCGTAGGAAACATGTCGCCGTCAGGATCCCCGTCTGGCTACTTCTTCATCAAGCCAACATGGAATTAGGAAGACATGGTGTCCTTGAAATATTCCGAACAAAAGATAAACTCCACGGAACCAAGTTGCAAAGAAAGGCGGGGTGATCTACCATCAAACGCTTGTTGGACACTCCTCTTTAAAGTCTGTCTGCTCTGTGACGCCGAGGATAGAGCCCCCCCGGACGACGGTGGATTCGAGGTCAGGCTCATCTCGCGTTGGTTGCCGTTGCTCCCCCAGGCCAGGCCAGGTACGAGGCACGACTTTCGTTTCCCCTTCTCGGTCGACCACAACTCCAACCCCTGGACTGCGGGTGCGGCTACGGCGACGGATACGTACTGTGTGAACGGATACGATTGAGTGGTCTTTACGTGGTGGAAACGGTTGGTTCCTCTTCATGCAAATGTAGATGCACGTGTATTAAGCGGTGCTACGGGCGGGCCGGGAGAGCTGGAGGCGCGACAGTCGGTGATGGATTCAAGCATGCGCGGACGTGGCGGATACGAAAGTCGGAGTTAATGGGGGTCTCAAAGGCCACTGGAGGGGAGGTACTGGGACTCAGGGGAGGGGGTCCAAGTTGGGCAATGGGCAGAGTTGGTGATGGATGAGGTGATTTGTGGAGTGCAGGACAACAACAGCTGCGTGTCTTGCGAGTCGGTGTGGTACAAAACCTAACGTATCGTGCGTATGTCTAGGCTTGGTGGGGGCAAACGCACCACACATCCACCCATACCGCAGGAAATGCAGCAACAATTTCTCCACGACGCACGCGAGCAGGATGACGAGAAACAGAGAAACACAACTATGGGTCGCATGCATAGGCAGAGGCAGAAGCACCTTGAAAGGTCAAGGTCACAATTCGGAGAATGCGATATCAGGAGTCAGTGAGCTGGTGGTCGGATCCTCGAGTAGTATTTTACTTTACTTACACCTATTGGTGTTAGTATTCTGTGATTGAAGGTTAGTAATGACTCGCTCACTCTGGAGCTGCTCTGGTGCTCTCCTCAAGTCCGGCAGCCATTCGATCTGGAAGACTGCAGTCGCAAATAAGTCAAGTATCAGCCCCGACTACAATCTTGCTCTCCTGCTCTCCGGAGCTGCACTCTCTGTTCTCTCCTCATCCAGCTGTCAGTACCTCACAACGTCGTACCCATAATGTCTCAATTAATGGCAATCTGACATGTATTTCTTTGTGTAACTGGCCGACTGCACCTCACTTAACCGGCTCCCTAGGATGTCTCACAAAGTCTGATAACTCGGTGTCTGGAATCCATTGCGGCTGCTTGCGTATCAAGAGGGGTCGACTAGGAGAGAACGTCCAATGCAATTCGCAAGGTTTCTTTGCAGGGCGGAATCGACGCGGAGTCTGGGGAGATGATCCTATCGCTGCTTACTTCCGAGTGCATACTCCGTACCTCCCAGTGGACTCCTACTTCCCTTCTCTCACTATCGCCAGTCCCAGATTCGCGGGATGAAGCCAGATATTCTACTGATGTGGTGACCGATCTGCCCAGAGAAGCGTCGAAGATGTCCAGAGCGGGGTAAGTCTGGTGAGCCCCCTCAGCTTGGGACGGTTTTCGTGAGGGTGTGTGTCAGGACGCAGGCGATAGGGGCCGATAAAGCAGCTAAGTCTGACTGATTGACTGTCGACGTTGAGTAATTGAGAGGCAAGCGGTGAGATCAAGATTGGGCAGACGAGGGGGCCAGACGACCTCAGGATAACCTCCGATACGATGTGGATGAACTGGAAGGAAGTTGGTGAACAGATGGATGAGATGTTGATATCGACGTTGGTCCTCAGCCTAAGAGATTCGGAGCTGGTCACATGCAGTCAATGGGTCCGATTGGCCACCTTTTAGCATAAGGCCGCCAGTTGCATAAATCGTGCACAAGTCGTGTAGCACAACTCTGACGACACTCAATAATCGCGAGGCTGGTTGGTTCTCGACCACCACAAGACAAGATGTGTATCGCTCCTTACACTTGACTATTGAGAAATTGAAATGGCTTCTGCTGGCTTGAGGCAGTGCATACGAGATGTAACTCCCTATCTGGTCTTTATCATATTCGTGTCGACTTTTGGGCCTCTGCAGTTTGGTTTCCATTTGGTAAGATCATATATCCTTTCAATCTTACGGTACTGACTCTGCGCTTAGTCCGAATTGAACGCTCCCCAAGATGTCCTGACCTGTGCTGTCAAATCCGTCGCCGATCATGTAGCCTCCCAGCCCGACACAAGTCTGCCGCAATGTATTCCAATGAACGAAGCCCAATTCGCCCTCATATCGTCCATGTATGTTTTGGGAGGATTCATCGGAGCTCTAGTCGCAGGACCGGTTTCTACCCAGTTTGGCAGATTGCTCGCGATGCGGATCACGAGTGTCTTCTTCATACTTGGATCCAGTCTTGAGACGTTATCTGGAACTGTGCCATTAATGTCAGCTGGGAGATGTTTGTCGGGGATTGGAGCCGGCGCCGCTACTGTTATTGTCCCCATATACATATCGGAAGTTGCACCACCAAACGAGCGAGGTCTTTTTGGATCCATGACACAAGTCACCATCAATATTGGTCTTTTGATCACACAGACTTTAGGATTCTACCTGAGCACAGGAAGTAGTTGGAGGATCATTCTTGGTGTGGGAATCGGACTGGGTTTTGCCCAAGGCATTGGTCTCTTCTTTGTGCCAGAAAGTCCGGCATGGCTAGCAGCCCACAAAGATCCCGAGCAGGCAGTGAAGACGCTCCAGCGGATTCGGGGTGCTGGAAACTCCATTGCTGAAGAGATTCAACATTGGGATGTACCGGCGGGATTAGTTGACGACGAGGCGGCTACGTCTCTTCTGCGCGATCCGGAAGCTCCAACCCGCCGCGACTCCTCCCACAGCAAATCATCCTCCACGAAGACAGTCGAGCACGTCGGTTTCTTTGCCATCATCAAGGACCCCCAGTATCGTCCAGCAATTATTGCCATGATAGGAATTATGTTTGCGCAACAATTCTGCGGCATCAACAGTGTGATGATGTATTCCGTTTCCCTTCTTCGCGGAGTCATTCCTATGTCCTCGTCTCTTCTCACCATCATGATCTCTGCCGTCAACTTGATAGCCACCGTTGCTTGTTCCCCTCTAGCAGATAAAATAGGTCGAAAAACCTGTCTACTTCTGTCCATCGCTGGAATGGGCAGCTCTAGTCTAGTACTAGCCATCTCTCTTCGTATGGAAGTCAAAGTCCTTTCCGCGATATCAGTCCTCTCCTTCGTCGGTTTCTTCGCTACCGGACTTGGACCCGTTCCTTTCCTGATTGCATCCGAGCTCGTCGGGACGGAAGCTGTAGGTGCGACGCAAAGCTGGGCATTAGCTGCGAACTACATCTTTACGTTCCTCATTGCTCAATTCTTCCCAATTTTGAATACCATCTTGAATGAGAAGTTGGGTGGGAAAGGCTGGGCATATTTTGGCTTTACAATATTTGCGGCAATAAGTTTTGCGTTTGTTGGCGCTTATGTGCCTGAAACGAAGGGGAAGAAAGATGCCGATGAGGTTTGGGGTAGGACTAGGAGGGTAGATTGAGGTTGCAATATTTTTAGGTTAGATTAAGGGTTTGGCGTATATATATCAGGGATTTATCGGTGTAAGACAGATAATGACATATTCGATCGGAGTGCAGTGCTAATACAGTGATATTATGTTAACAGCTTCGGGAAACAGACTCTGGTGATACCATGGTGCATCTACTACAGTCATCGTTGTGGTGCTATCTTCGCTTTCAGAATCGAAATTAGAAACAAGTCGGGTCAATTCACAGTCTAGACTCCTTGTTTAAAAGTACAGCCCTAGTTTCCACTTGATAAACTTGAATCCAACTAATTACACTTCGAAGTACAAGAGAATTGGAATAACTGCTGGTGATCTCATAGGCCTGGCTTAGTATGCACGGACCACGCTTAAAGTGGTTTTTGGTCCACCGTCCCACGACGCGATCCTTGACGCGTTCAACGTCAGTGTTCAGTTCCCCGTCTGCCTCTCCGCACGAAACACCTTGGATTTTGCCCGCGCCCGTCGATATCCAGCCTCGGAATCTTGTAAATATACGCGTTTTACGCGACAATAGCTTCTGGAATTTCCAGATACCTAGGGCCACAGTTTCTCTCTACCAAAATCGTCAGACCAGGCCGGCGAGAGATCGCACCTCGAGTCGAATTCTCAAGATCCTCGTCCCAAGAATATAACCAGCATGGTGAAGCCAACTGTGGCAGGAGTCTATTCGGCTACCTATAGTAACGTAAGTAGGAGCAATGGTTGTGCAATTTTGGTTTGGTGCCTTCGCTAACTTGGCATTAGATACCGGTGTACGAATATCAGTTTGGAGAAGCACTTAAGGAACATGGTAAGGATTGCTGCCACTGTTATCGACGCACTCATCAATTATGGTTTCTAGTTATGCGCCGCCGACATGACGATTGGATTAATGCGACACACATTCTTAAAGCTGCGGGGTTTGACAAGCCTGCGAGAACAAGAATTTTGGAACGAGAAGTACAGAAAGAAAACCACGAAAAAGTGCAGGGAGGGTATGGCAAATATCAAGGTCAGCGAAATCTCTACCCCTACCAACGAACGGTTGCTAAAATACCAAGGTACCTGGGTGTCATTGGAACAGGGCCAGGCTCTGGCGCAACGAAATAATGTCTACGAGAAACTTCGTCCAATTTTCGAATTCATCCCGGGGAACATCAGTCCCCCGCCTGCTCCAAAGCATACTACAAACAAGCCAAAGGTGCCAAAAAAGCCAGCGGTACCAAAATGGGGAAGCAGTGAGCATAGACCTACTTTTATATTCGAATTGTTGCTAACGGCAAAGAACCAGTGGCCCCTCCAGCTCGCGTCATTGAAGACGAGTATGACAACCAGAGCGCACAATTAAACGATGATGAAAGTATTGCAGACGATGTTACTGTGGCTTCTGCATCTTTCATGGCCGAAGACGACCGGTATGATATTTCTCAAGCTTCGACTGGTCATCGAAAGCGTAAGCGTGAAGAGAATGCTCAACACGCTCTAAACCAAGCACATCTTAGCTATACGGACGAACTTCTAGATTACTTCATGACCTCAAACCTCGCCATTTCTGCCCCGAGACCAGAACCACCTTTAAATTTCCAACCGGATTGGGCAATTGATCAGGACGAACACACAGCGATGCATTGGGCGGCTTCAATGGGAGATGTTGAGGTCATGAAGCAATTGAGAAAGTTTGGCGCAAACCTGGCAGCTCAAAATGTGCGTGGAGAAACACCCTTGATGCGTGCCGTTCTTTTCACAAACTGCAAAGATAAGCAGTCTATGCCATTGGTTGTCAAGGAGTTGATCGGGACAGCTCATATCGTAGATCACTGCGGAGCTACGGTACTTCACCATGCTGCTGCCTCAACAGCACAACTCACAAAACACAAGCCCGCCCGCTATTACATGGATGTCATCCTGAATAAGATGCAGGAAGTGTTTGAACCTGAACGTACTCAATCAATATTAGACGCACAGGACATTGATGGAAATACAGCCATCCATATTGCGGCAAAGAATTGTGCACGGAAAATAATCAGAGCCTTAGTTGGTCGAGGTGCTAGGACAGACATCACGAATAATGATGGCGTTTCTGCAGAAGCACTAATCCAAGAAATAAACCACAAGACCATGCGGGAGTTTCACCAAGGATCTTCTTCCCCATTTGCTCCACATGAAAACCATGTGTCTTTAGGCTCTCAAGAGGTTATGGACCAGAACTGGCCTGAGGGATTTGACACGCCTCCTCGCCAGATACGACGGTCGAATGCACCTTCTCACTATTCAGAGGCAGCCATGTCTGTGGAAAAGAAGATATATCCTCTTTTACAGGAGAAATTTGGGGAGCTGGCTGACTCTTTCGACGAAGAGCTGAAAGAAAAGGACACCTCGGAGCAAGAGGCGCACCGCATTGTTGCCCAGGTTCAGGCTGAGCTGAACGAGATCCGTAACCGAATAATTGACATAACGTCAACAGCAGAGGATCCTGACACGAAGGCTGAGGTACAAGCACAGCTTAACATGGTCGAGCAAGAAATGCTTTCCCTACTTGAACAACAACAGCAATTACAACTTCTAAGCCGCACCAACCGAGAAGAAAACAAAGCTAATGGGCACGCAAGCAACGGTGACGATGGCCTTGCCGAGCGAGCTATGCTTTCAAAAATACTCGCCTCGGAACAGGAAAAACGTCGTGCTCTCGTCTCCCGATACCGAGATGCTCTCGGGGCCGCAGGCGATATCGGCGAGATGGGCGAACTCTATCGTAAAGTCATTGCGGAGAGCATGGATCGCGTTAATTACGATGAGATTGATAACGAGATCGATGTTATTCTCGAGGCCATGCAGGATGAGGAACGGGATGGGATACTTGGTCCTGAGGACGAGTGATGTACTTGATTACCAGTCCTGAGGGATAAAATGAAGTTGTGACTTCGGTTCTGGATGGCGTTTTGGGGGCAGAATGCCTGGATTCTGCATTTGGCCGGTGTTGGCTGGAGGGACGGGTGTATGTCTGATCATATATATGCTGATTTTGCTTCTGAGTGCTAGGATGGGTGTTTTTTGGATGGACATGGGTGGCATACTGGAAAGTATGAGGCAAAGTTGGTGGTGTTGTAGCTAGTGGATTGATTATAATTATTCTCATAGACTCCCTCTTGAGTAGTTGTGATAATTCTGGGGGTTATTTACTTAGGTCGTCTGGTGTCGTTTTGAGGATGGGTGGGTTTTGAATGCTGATTATAAGCTCGTTTTTTCTTAATCTTTAACTAGTTCTTCCCTCTTCTTGTGGTCTTGTTTTTGCTTTTGGGTTGAGAATTGGGAGGTGTATGAATTGGTTTGGTCACTTTAGGTAAATAGATGGTGAGGTTGGGGTTGTGTTTAGTGTCATACTGCTGAAATGTGTGAGGGCGGGAAATCTTTCAGATTTTGAATACATTATAAGTAAACATTATTCTTCGCTAATTACTCTTGACCTCCTTACCATTATCATCAAAGTCACACATCTTAGCTAGTTAGTTGGTGTACCCTTACTGCTCGAAATAATTTTCAGATTAATAAGTGGAGAAAGGGTATAAGGGGTGAGTAGACGGTTGGTTAGACTTTGCTTCTGAGAAGGGTGACGGGGTGGTAAGTTGTAGGGGAGCGAGGGAGAGGGAAAAGGTGGGGGATTGGGTAGATAAAGAAGATGATGGGAGAATGTAGAGTAGGGAAGTTACCGACAATGAAAACGAGAGCGAAACTGTGCAAATGATGGATATATCTTTCCCATCTGCCCTTCACATCCTTTATTTTGTGTATCGACTACGATAGTAAGGCTAATTATTGTAGGTTTGATTCTTACTGCTAGATCTAAGGATATACTTTATTCTACTTATCCTATAGATCTTATCTATCTTATCTATCCTATTTATACCTCTATTACAGGGAACGAAAAAGTACTATTATTACGCTTTAGGGTTATAAATATAGCCCTTAAAAGGAATATTTCTAGACGTTAGATCTTGTCTTTAGAGGTAATATTCCATCAACCTTTACATATAGTTCAGAATAGCACTTCTTGTAGATTTCACCTTGATTTTGAACAGGTAACCTTTCTATGTTCAACTCCGGTCTTAAAAGTAAGAACTGTGAGCCTTCAACTCCGATGCCAAAACTCCTATTTGTGTAATTGCAACACTAGTCCTGTAAATCTGTGACTCCAATCCCAGAAACTCTGATCAAACAGATCCAATTCTGTGTAAATCCAACACTAATTCCAAAACCGCAGTCCGTGGACACCCTTAACTCCAATTTGTGCACCTCCAATTCCAGTCCCACTCATTGCTTCCCCTTCTCCCTGGGATAATCTGTGCTTCATTCCAATGATCATCCAACTCCGTCTTGACGCCATCAAATTTCTCTCAAGTGTATTCCGAGTTTAGCAACCATAGCTTGCCCAGACGTATGCGGGAAAAGTGTAGCATTCCTGTCCTACCGATCAAGCCGCGATCCTAGCTACAACTTGATCGAAAGCGACCATATCTTGAAGTGTGATCGCGCTAATCCCCCTTCTCGTTATGGTCGGTTGCCCGTCAACTCTGTAAGACATCATCACACTGTCATCCGAATGTCGAATGAACAGAGCTGCCTCGACGTTGTCGTCGGCACGAAGCAAGGAATCTCTTAACGAACTGGCCATTAGAACCGCTATAGTATCGGGTTGAATAGTAGACGGCTTTGGAGCTGAGAATTGTGTTCCAAATGAGTAGGTTGCCCAGAATATCGACTTGCGATTGTTGTCTTCTGTTGGTATGGCTGCTGAGTTGCAGAGATGACATACCCACAGAGTCTTAGAGATTTGGCTGCGACAGAACAGACATCTGTTAGGTGATCTCAGGTCTCGATTCGTTATTGGTCCAAGATGCAAACTCATGGTGTCGTTGATTTGGGAAGTGAATTAGAAATGGGGAGGTGCGTAGAGGTTAAATACTATCAATTCGCTATCATAGACATTTCTAAAATCTTTTGGGCCATACTCCATACTGTGCGCATTTTCAAAGCTGTGATATTTGAGGCTTTGAGCATTGACATCCATCCGTTGCATATACAAAGAAACTGCCCAAACACGGTTTGGCTACATGGCGCAACAAAGAAATATTCGCGATGCACGCTGGTAAGTTTGCCGAAAATATGACAGACAAAGACTTGTTGGAACACTAGACCTGTTGCTACCCGATGGAAATGCAAAGTAGTGGATCACTCATGTCGCCAGTTTACTTCTATATGGCGACACTAAAGAAGCATTTAAACATATGTCTAATGTTTCTTTCATGGCCAAAGGTGGCCGGGAAAGCTCGCTTAAAATCCAAATTGGAAGGAAAATGCACGTCGTGAGATTCCTTTGTCTCTCTTCCCAATCCACGTCAAGCACCTCTCACCCTTTGTTCTTTTTTTTTTTCGCACTTGGCATAGCAATCTAAATTGCTTCACGTGCTTACTCGCACTCTGCCAAATCGTTGCAAATTGAGAGGGAAATGAACGACCAGGTAGTTTTGGTTTTTTCAAGATCCTGGCTTATTGAATAAGAACTTCAAATTGTCAACACGTCACATCTTTGCTTTGATATTCAAATAGAGCACTTCCATTGTATATACCAGTCCAGTTTTCTCAGCATGCCAACACCCATAAAATCCCAGTTAAAATCCAGTTACAATTTGTTTTACTGGATACCTGCTCCATGTAACTCTGCACCGATGCCACCGCAGATGGACATCTTTAGATAATTACTCAAAATTTGCTTTACCTTCATCTATGGAGCAGGCCGTTCGCAGCGAGTGTGGCTTTCGGCTTTACCTTTGTCAGTATATGTTTTCATTGGGCTCTCTTGGTATAAAGAAGAGCAATTTTCTTATACCGACCGAGTCCGAGTCCGTGCAAGACTTTGTTCTACCTTGATACATTTTTTATTCAGGTCGAATTTATCACAGTATCTAATAATCATGGAGATTCCGTCGGAAAACTTTATGCATCCGGAGGATAGTATGAGCGATCTTATTTTTGAACCTGAAAATACAATAAGACCAGAAGCAGTCGTCGAACGCAAGAAACAGCTAGGCGTGGCGAGAAGAAAATTAAAGGATCATGAGCTGTGTTGGGCTTGCGGCTGGACAAATTTGCACCAGATGAGCAGTTCTTATAATCCACGGCTCAAAATTGTAACAACCAGAGAGAACATGGGAATCTGGGCACTAGGCTCGAAATATCTTCTTAAGGACTTCCCAAACGATGGTTCTTCTCCGGGAAACGACTACGTCACGCACCGATTTCTACAGAGTCAACCAAACTCAGGGGTTCCCCTTCTCAAGGAAATGCAGCTCCTTAGTAAGCCTACGGATAAAACTTACTTGCTTCTAATGTCACGCTCGGAAAGCAAGTCCCTTAGTTCCATTTGGCCAGATGTAACGATCAAACAAAGACTTGATCTAAGGAAACAAATGCTTAAAATCCTTCAGGACCTTCGAAAATTTACTGCATCAGGGGCACAAACAGTTGATGGGGGTAAACTTTCCGACTATATACTCGGTGGTTGTAGCGTCACTAGGCCTATGTGTAAAACAATCGGCTTCGACACGGAAGAATGGTTCGCCAATATTGAAGAGGAACTTCGTGTTGGATTGGAAAAGATCCATGAAACCAAGGACCCTATCATCATTGAAAGAGAGTACCAAAAGCTAAAAAGCAACTTTCCAAAGTCGGAACCTTATACTCTCACCCATGGAGATCTGACCCTTGGCAATATTATGGTCGATGAAAACATACAAATTACAGAGATTATTGATTGGGAACATGCCGGTTACTATCCATGGTGGGCTGAATGGGTAAGTCCCCTGCACCTCTATTGTAATGTGCCTAACCACGAACTCTCCTAGTGGTTCAGCAGGATGCAGGCGCAAGACGGCAGCCGACCTCTACTCAAACCAGTTTTTCCACTTCTTGAACACTCTATGAACCTTGCAACTTTTGATACCGAGGTATTGGATCCTGTAGGGAAAGTCATTCAAGCTTGGCAAAAGTGTGACATAGCTCACCCCCATTACCTTGATCGATGGCTACGTCCGCCTTTCTCTGCGTCCGAGCCTTACGATGGCGAGTTTGTGTTGGGACATATGGGGGGAATTACTAAAAGAGAGCACGTTATCAAGAGATCACCTTAGTGGTAGGTGTGGAGAAGTCCTTTGAAAAGGGTCGTGTTTAAACACGCGGACTTCGCGTCCCGTCAGTAATGAAAGGTACAGTCAGCCTGCCTCATACTTGGTGCGAACTTGTACTCATCTAAAATACAGGGCTAGGATATGGATCCACCGCAGTGTCTTTTTATCATTATTCTGTCTGCTTAGTTTGCTATCTGCTTGTTTTCTTATCTGCTTATTTTCTTTATCAAGCCGAGGCAAACCGAAATCTCCACACTATTAGCACAATGAAACTAAATTTGCGAGCTAGAAAGACAATATAGTACATGCAATCCCATGAGAAATTGAAAGGGCAAGTCGTGTATGCAGTACGTCTATATGCCTTACATTTAACTGAACTCCACCGAAAAGAGGGGTGATGTATGATTAATTTTCTTCTTACTCACATCTGAGAGCTGGCCCAGTCCCACCATCTCGTGGAGAACGTATACTACATAATTATATGTCAGAACCGACTCTAGCTAACATAGCACCGACTCCTCACATCATCTTTAAAACAGTGTAACCGCCTTTTAGGTGTGGTCGCAATTAACCGAGAACAAACACTTAATGACGCCGGCTCGCCGGTACAAGCCGGATCATCGCCCGTTTGTTTTAAAGTCGGACCGATCTTCGCATCCTTACCCAACCGGCCTCCATGATGTGCGAGCGGCGCATAACTCAGCCTTAACGTACATTCGCAAACACCAACTCGTAACGTCTCTTGTTCTTTACCATCTTTATACACTTCATTGCGGGCGAATGAGTACGACTTCAACAACCACATAATCAAAGAAGATGCACGTCAAACGCAATGTTCGAGGCGGCCAGCCCTCTCCATATCCTCGGATTCCCTTCCACGCGCTGCGGGCGGCTCAGCTACTCTCCTCGATCGTCGTCAGCGGAATAATGTGCTATTTCATGTATTATCTTCGTAAGTCATTTCCATTCCAATCGACACTTGTTCTGGATTTGCCTGTTCCAAAGACCCCGCGCTAATGACACTAGGGGCCGAGCGTTTTGCAATCCCATGGACATTTATCGTCCTTCTCAGCGTCTCGCTCGCCACTATTGTATCACTCACCGTGACGATCGTCCTATATAACTTTACATATCTTTCTCCTCGTTATAATCTGGTTACGAATGGAGCTATTTCGGCAGTGTGGGCAATGGGCTTTGCCATGTTGACATGGTCAATCAGTACCTCGCACGTATTGGCAAAGGCTTGTACAGGTCCCGTTTGGGGAGGTGAAGCTGGAGCTGGTGTATGCAGAGACTATAAAGCTTTGTGGTCTATGACATTGGTTGGAACGTACGTTTTGTCCCTCTTTCGGTGCAAGAATTGTCCCAATCGAGGCTAATGAATGAAAAATAGTGTAGCAACCTGT
Source organism: Glarea lozoyensis ATCC 20868 (assembly GCF_000409485.1). Taxonomy (NCBI): domain Eukaryota; kingdom Fungi; phylum Ascomycota; class Leotiomycetes; order Helotiales; family Helotiaceae; genus Glarea; species Glarea lozoyensis. The sequence goes on along the minus strand of NW_007361001.1, from coordinate 2,568,179 downwards.
TGTGCACTTGCGCTTGACTTCGCTACTTGGAAAAAGACACGTCAACGGGGTGTATATGCTATGCCGGAAGACGACAAGGACGCCCAGATGCTGAAGGATCTGCCGCAGACAACAGCAAGAGAGACTAGATATGAGCCATTGAAGGAACGAGGAGTTGCAACACAATCGACGCCTGCTTTAACGCCATTTCACGATGAACAAGACATAGGCTACCACAGCGGATATGGCCATGCTGAGCAGGCCTGGGGACCTCTGGATGAGAAGAGGGCTTCTGATTGATTGAATCGTCTGGAATTTAGCAAGATACCCATTTGAAATGTTATAGTTGGAATGAAAAGAGAAGGATTTGAGAACAGCGGCACGCAAAGCAGAACACATTCGAGGCTTCGCGGAAAAACGCCCTGACCCGGGAACAGCTCATGGGAGAACAAGAGTTGGTCATGACCTGAATCTCAATAGAGATATTGTGACTTGATCGTTTACTTACTGAGTTGGAGTTCGGTTTTGGGGAATACACAGTATCGCATGTATTATATGTTTTTATGGGCCTTCTAAAGAGCCCTTTCCAAGTCTGATTGGATTTCTTTGATTCTGTATATCATTACTTCCTTTACTTCAATAATATCCTTATGCTTGCTTGAGATATTATCACCTCGACGTACAAAGGAGGCTGAGGCATGGGCTTAATCATCGGTTAACACTCCCATGTCATTTTCCCAATTATTGGACCTACAATGTTCGTAGCTTTGTGGATTGCTACATTTCAAGTCCACAAGATGCATGCAGCTTCCATCAATAGGACCAATCTCACACGTCTTAAACTCATACTCATAGTATCAATAAGAGATCGAGAACTAGAGCAGGGCCCTTCATCTTATCTATTCCATCCTAATACAGGGAATAACTCCTTCTTTGCAAAATCTCAATGCATTACAAGGCAACAGAAAAACACCTACCTCGCGTAAAATTGCGAAGACATCTCAGAATTCCACGCCACGATTCAATCACATAGCATCGAGTACGCAGGTTGGGTACGCAAGTTGGGTTTTCTTTGCACCAAAGTTGTTCGCACCTCGTGGTACGAGACATTGAGTATGCTGCCTCCATGTATGAAGCGATTTCAAAGAAAGAATAGCGGCCCGCCAGTTTGAGCTACCAGCGATGACGAACAAGAGTTGACATGAGAGCTACGAAGGTCTCTTCCTCCAAGTATTAGGACTAAAGGACGTATGTTTGTGATTCGGTAATGGGGTTCGTTAGATTTCACTCGCTTACTAGTAGGTAAGAACTCCTACTGCCCACCCCTCCCTTTCCCCCACTATTTAAGTTCCATATGCTGAACAGGAAAATCCATGTCAAGGGTTGTTTTTCTAGAGTCGTCTGAGAGCTTTCCTTTTTCGTGTAATCGAGAAGTGTAGACGTGTAGAATGATCTATCTGGCTCTTCCATGCACGGAAATCTCGAAGTGTTCAGGCGCCCAAATAAAGCTCGCCAAACCCATTTTTCTTGGACGGAAGATTGGAGTTGGGTCTTGGTGACCTGAAGGATATTTAAATCTGGTTATAACCCTTTTTTATTTAACTACTTCATTCTTAGACTTATAATGTTCTTGGTTTCCCGAGTCTGTGTAATTTAACATTTGTAGTGTCGTGTATTCATTTTCATGATTTTGAAAGTGTTACCTTTCTTCAAATTGATAAAATTGAAACTTCGCTGCTTACTTAGTTTCAGAATAACAGTCAAGTAATTATTCACAAGATATATCGTTCAAACCCCTTTCCCTGAGGTATATGTTGTTTTTGTTCTCACTTTTTCCTTCTCCTAATGCTACCCCTCTGATTTATAGGTTTCAAAGTTTGCTACACCGCGCAAGTTACAAGGCGCAGTGGGCAAAGGACTGTACTATACTGCGAGCGTTATATTGATAGACAACACTTACATATTGGCCACCGTTGGCTCAATCGGGGCCCACGCTATGTTGATTGGTTACTTCCATAATTTTGTTTCACAGGCATGAAGGCAAGTTTCCTGCAGGAAGTGAGAGGATTAGCAATGAAGGAAGGAATGAGAAGCATAGTCTCTCGCTTATCGTAACCTGGACCTGCATGAGTTTCTATCGTTGGGTTCTTTTGACGTTCTTGATTAGAAGGTACGTGTATAAGCAGCAATTCCTTCCTTACGGCTTGGTCTTGCTATGGACGAAATGAAAATGCGGCATGCGGCGTGTTAACACGCCACTCAAACACAGAGTAGATGGTAGAGTAGGGAGAAACGTCCCTCTGATGCAACATATTACCTGTCGCCAGACTATCTTCAATTTTTTAGTCTCAATGATCAACCTTTGTAAGCCTTTATGAAGTTGCGTCGTCCTTCTATCCGCTCACTACATTCTGGGATGAAAAAACATGTCGGCTATGCCATACCATGAAACGAATTGATGTCAAGGATACGTTCCATATCTCTATAATACTTTTTCTCTCTCATTGCAATAACGCAAGGTACCTTTCGTGCCATCTCATGAAGCACATTTACTCCTACGCCGACCACATGGGCGTCTGTAGGGGTAAGCGATGAGAAGTCAGAAGGGTTACAACACATGAGAATTTATGACGGAAAATCGAAGTGCCGCCAGAAATTTGTCTGATGTATGAACTTCCATAAACACCGAAGTCGTATGGGCATGGGAGCCGTTGGCCGGAGGCATGGACGCGGCGTGGATTGGGGATGAAATCCTTCCAGAATGCTCAGCCCCCACAATGTGAAATTGTGTACCTCGGATGATCTTTACCAAACAATAGAGTAGCTATCTTCCCATTCATTCGTTTTCATCAGATGAGAGGTGAAAGTGGCCTGCATTGAAGACACTGAAAAGGATTTCGGTAAAACGTGCCTGCATACCGGTCCCCAAGCAAAGCATGTTCGACGTTTACGTACATATCGAGCCAATCCGAGAGAGCAGCAGATACACTACACTCTCTAGCTGTGTACTTGGCCTTTGTCAAATTGGTTTTACTACTGTCCGTGAGGCTATTCATTAGGGTGACTAAGGAGCTTTATACACTCACGGTCACGGATAGGTGTTCTCGTAACATCTCTATCAATTTCCTGTAGCGTGCTAATCGCATATGGTCGGTGCGTCGACGGTCAAGATTTCTAAGGACCTTAGACTGCCCGTCCCTAGAAGTCTCCGTCTTCAACACCCTTGATGGTCCTTAACCTACCTTGTCAGTTGAGCACCAACCATATACCCTTAGTACGAAACAGGAGGCAGGCAGAACAACCACAAGGAAGGCTAAACTCCTATGCACAGACTAAGCTGTTCTCAAACTTTTATCCAGGATAGCAGATGTTAGTGTGTGGTAGTCCCTACATAACTTTGGTTGCACTCGCATCGTAAATTTACAAAAGCAGTAAGTTTTTTTTCTCTAACAAAGGGTTGATGAGACCTTGCAATATCCACGTGCAATAAACATGGAATCATGACAACCTGCATTGGCCACGTGTGATGCTACCCTGCTTTGATAAAACAGGAAGGCGGGTGAGAAGTAAGTGTGGCTGCAGGAAGGGAAGAGTAACGTTTGCTCGACTTTGAGAAGCAAAAGAACCTTCGATGCAGGTGCGATGACGGCAATCCCGATCGATGCTTGAAAAGGCGCGCTTTCCCATGTGGCATAATACGCAAACGGTTAGTTATATCATGTACATGCCCAGGAAGAGTTCAATTAAGCGTAGATAGCGAAGGAATCGCTTAATCTTGCAATCCTAGGAGTGAGAATACGAAACAAGTTCAAGACCGGGATTCTTATTCGTGAAAAATTACGACGAGGGGAATAAAGAAACGAATACGCTCCGCCCCAAATTACAGTAGCCGTTCTGTTCAAGATTCAGTAGTATGATATCTTCTGAGTACCAACACACAAGTCATCAAAACCCTGTAGCCAACCCATAGTTATGGGATGCTCTGAACTTTCCACGGCAAAGTAAAGATAGTTGAATTCAGTCAGATGTTTGGTAGTTTGAATCAATTTCCTTTGAACCCTGGGTCGTGATATCGACAGGCGTCTCTAGCAGTCTCCTCAAATCATCGTTCGTTTCATGAGTTCACATCTTCAGTGGTAATTGCCAGGTAAGGAAACGGCACAGTACATGAAAAGCATGAACAATTTTTTGTGGTTAAATTCGAGCATGAATATTCGTCCTCCAAGCCAGGTGGGACCAGAAGTGGGTGTTTTGCGCATACCATTGGAACTCGCATGAAGGACCATTGAAGGCTAAATTGTGAAAGGTCTTCCTCGATTGTGACAAATGTGGACGATAAAAGGTATGAACTGCAATATACGTTGATTGCTGTTTTCCAGTATGATGGTGTTTCTGGATATCTCTTTCTTTTCCTAAGATCCGAAGCAAATATGAGTTGCGCGGTCCCACAGTTGACTAGAAGACGGTGGCCGATGGCCAAGATCCAGATACATCAGAGCAGAGATGTCCAAGATATTCTTCTTTGCAAGCCGAGAGCGGTGTGATACTATAAATCACTACCCGACGAAACAACTCTGCACTCTCTCTTTCGTACATCGAGCTACAGAAGACAAAGCAAAGATCACTTGTAATTTGAATTTCAAGTTAAAGAAAAGTATGTCTGAGTTCTTATGTGCTGCATCATGGTTTGTTTGTTTTATCACAAATGCACCACATGCTCTTCCCGGATAGGTGAAGAAAAAGGGGTGTAAGATATTTGCGAAATTCCAATTCCAGTTGTCTATCAGCCTTACCGGATACGAGGACTCGACTACAGAGATGCATATGAGGGTAGCACGTAGAAGGGTCCGGAAAAGTCATAAATTACCTTGTTGGATAGGATTTTATGACTGTGGGGTAGAACTCTAGTCGACACCCTCAAGATTTAAACTTTTTCGCGCATTCTATACGAGTATAATAAGGAACAGAACGACGAAAATTGGTTAACATTTAGTAGATAATAATATACGGTTCTTATATGGATACCAGGCGCACCTACGCTCAGTTTTAACGCCGTACTCTGACAAGTTGTTCATTGGCCGTGCCTCCTAAAAAAAACCACTGTCATTTGTCAGTTCGGCATTTCCCTATTAGAAGAATCATGCGACTAAGTGGATTCCAACTTAGACATAGCTCCTCATTCCATTCAGAAACGCAATCTAGCAACGTATTCTAGTATGAGCCTCTGACCTGTATCATTCTATAGAGTATACCCGGTAGTCCAATATCCCTTCTTCATGATCCTTTTCAAAATCTTACAGCAAGCCTTTTGCGACTCGTCCCTTGTTCACGAAACACTGAGGTTCTTTGCTGAACGCTGCAATCCCTATGGAGCCCTTTAGGTAGACCTGTTCACCGTTGACCATTCCGGTTAAGACTGAATAAGATTATTGCTAAAACGTACGGATCAGTCTGTTAAATATGTAGTAGCGATGCATGCAGCATTGCACTGCGCCGCAGCTAGTTAGGCCCCCACATTTTGTCCATCAGGCGCTGCGTAGGTTTTGAATATGGCATGGATCTCTCCTGGTCTTCTAGGTGATCGATTGTGTGACATTGTATACTATTGTTCGCCTCACTGATTCAACATTATTGCGGATATAAATCTAGTATAAAGATTGGCCGTTAATGGATCTGTCATTTGGAACAGATCAAGATCGCCAGCCCGCACCGTGACATGGGCGGCTGACCCTCAAACTGACCTGGAAGTGGCGCATGCAAACCATTCAAAAAAGGTGGAGAGTTATTTGATCCCCTGTTAGCTTGACTGCAGGTTCATCCTGGCCTTGTTCCTTGCCTCTAAATTCCAAAGTCTCGCCATGTGCCGATTACATGGGTGATGGTACCTGTGCCGCAAGCAACACCAGTATGCCTTCGATCGGACAACAAGTTCCTGTTATAAGACTTCTTTATGTCACTTCTTTCTCGTGTCACATAGGAAATCGACTTCAGACTTCAAATGCGCTTCCACTATGAAGCCCAAGTCCGGTAACAGATTTAGGATTTGTGGAACACCATCAAAAACTGGCTGCATCACTTGCAAGTATGTGTACCAACTTCCCCTCTTTTTCAGATATTTTACTTCGGAATTGACGGACGTTGGATGTAGGATACGGAGGGTAAAGTGCGGTGAAGAGCATCCGTTTTGTAAAAGATGTACTTCCACAGGAAGGAAGTGTGATGGATATGCGCCTCCCAAAAGTCCGGATCGTTCAGCAAGAAATTCTACCCCGCGAAGTATCTCTAGAGGGTCATCTCAAAGTCCGGACTCCGACTCCCTGGAACAGCAACTACTCTACTTCTTTCGCACCGTAACAGCCCCCAATCTCTCTGGCCAATTCTCATCAGATTTCTGGGAAAGGAGAGTGTTTCAGGCGAGCACCATTGAACCTTCAGTCCGCCATGCTGTAATTGCCATTGCCGGTATTCATCAAGACTATCTCAGCTGGACCCAAAATAGAGTTGCCAATCCATCAATACAAGCGTTTGCATTCCGACAATACGCAAAGGCCATAACCTACTTACATCATTTGATGTCCATACAAACCCAGTCCTTTGATATAACATTAATAGCATGCATCTGTTTTATCAGCTTTGATTGTCTGCTAGGGAACCAGTATGTATCAAACTCTATTTCTTGGCTCGTGGGCTGTTCTAATGTTAATTCAGCGAGTCAGCTATAATTCATCTCAAAGCAGGGCTGAAGATACTGGAGGATATCAGGCTCCGAAGATCACCAGGTTCAAACAAGATTCATGAATGGGAGAGAGAATTTGGTCCAATTCTTCTGTCTCTGGGCACCCAAGCAGCATCTTTCATAAATCCAAACCACGATGTCGACAGGTCCGAATTATGGGTATCACTGCGGGATGTTGGAACAACCAATCCCACCAACGATTTCAGGTCTCTTGAAGAGGCAAGACACGCTTTAGACGCTATCGCAGCCAACATAACAGTTGAACGGAACGAAAGAGGAAAGATATTTAAAAATGTTCATTACTATGACTCGAACAATCCAGGACTTCCAGATTCAGTCCAACAAATGAACAAACTAATCTCATGGACAGAAGGAATAGATCGCTTTTTGATTGACTTCATCACGAACGATCCAAATTTCGCTAAACGAATCAACTTCGGTGCTTCGCTGCTGAAGCTACATTGTCTGATATACCAAATCGTCGTAGAGGCACCAATGAACAGTGCAGAGAAATTTCAAGATGTGCTGGCACACTGCGATTTTCTTACGTCTGCTCATTCGAGTCCGACATACAGACCGGAACACTCCCCATTTATGCCACATATGGGGTTGATCGCTCCTCTGTTTTTCACGATCCTGAAAGCTCCCGACTTTTCGTGTCGACAAACAGCTGCAGAGCTCCTTTCGCGAGTTCATGGCAGAGAAGGAATGTGGGATGCGCAAGATGCACTGCGAATAGCCAAGGACGCACTCGATGCTGCTGGCTACGGTTCCTGGGCAGCAGAAAACCCACACTTAACAGGATTTCCTGCACCGACAAGCCAAAGAATGCGTCATTCAATCACGGACCGGATGGTTTGGCCATTTGGTGAAAGATGGGAGATCCCAATTTCTTCACAACATACCACTCCACAATTGGATTTCACGGTACCGTACTCAGCAACTTCGTCTCAAACAACGCCACAACCAGCACAGGAGGCAATGTTTCCACGAGAACAAGTTCCTCCTCAAGTCAAGGTAGAACCGATATATATGTTGTCTACCGATACGGGTCCTCAGATGATGACCGACACATCCTTTTCGAATCTATTACAACCCGATTACAATTGGATGCCTTATGAATGATGATATTAAACAGTGATCTTGCAGGTTTATGGTTGTAAAATTATTGCATGCTTCGGGGCTTAGCATGTATGGGCATGGTTTGCGATGTGGCGTCGGAATTGGTCTTTATGGTTGAATTAATACTACTACCCACGTTATTAAAGAATCTTGTCTTCATTCACTCAGGAACTTGAAGTCTATTCTGATATTATCTAGCTTACTGTCTATGGGCTGTCTGGTGGAAGCAAAATCACAGTTTCTCCGTGCGGTCGAAGCCATGAAGAAAGAAGTAGTGGATCGTGTTTCGCGCGCGGAGTAAAGGGCGCAGAATCTCGAGAGCCCGAAAGTCCGATTCCCCTGGCGCCGCATCAAACCTTTACGTGCCATACGCCCCATTAGCATGGTCAGTATCACAAATTACTCTATGGGGTACATCCATAGAAAAGCACGGGCAGGCCTTGGGATCGTACTGCCACCAATTGAACCTTTACCCAGCACTTGTACCTCGTAAACTTTAAAGAGACATCTATCCTCCGCGTTGCTAGGGGGTACAGTAAACTCGACCCATGCTCCCGGGTGTGGAATATATTTTCAAGAATCTTACGTGCCGATGCCGGTAACTCTGGCCAGCCTAGTAGGCGTCTACCTTAATTAATCGTCGGCGTTGGTAAGGCGCTCCTCTCAAGTTTCTTAACGCCGACCATTGTACTGATACGAAATACGAACAGTTCAATTTTTAACTCCGATTTCCTCGTTTTGTCTGTTGCTTCTCGCTTATTTTTCAGGGGCAAGCCAGTACAGTTTCCCATCATGATAACATGTTATATGAATTGAAAGCGTACTCAATGTCACCAATTTAAGTATCCTCGAGTACTGATTTGTCCTAGGGGACACGATTTCGGGAGCAGTGCGCTCCATTGATCACGGAATCGAGAAGTCAGTATGTCAAATCATGTTCCAGACCCATGTGGAGACCCCTATTACTCGCTTAATCGCCCAATTCGGCAATAATCTTTTGGTGGTCCTTCTGGGCAAAACTCCAAGAAGCTATGGGTACAAAATGATCAATGCCACGATCCAATTGACATGGATCGAATAGAATGCTTCGCTTATTGTTTCTTATATCGTCTTCCTAGGGAGGCACGGGAGCTCCACATTATAAGGCCCAGCAGTGCCAGCACTCAAGAGTGGGAATTTAGTTGGCCGTTGTTACCGGGACTAGGATCTAATCTAAACCGCAATAATGTAGGGAATGCTCGTAACTCAAAGTTGACAAGCCTCTACGAAAACCGTCGTGGCCAATGTGGCCCATGACGCGTACGTTGCCAAGTGCCTGGAGTGATGCTCATTTATCAAACTGTGTTGAACTGGCTTGAACTGGCATAATATGGAGAGAATTCGTGCACGAGATAGCTATGTGACAGATGCCGACATTTGATGTCGCTCACTCATGTAGAGAAGGAACACTTCTACGTAGGAGTTTAGAGATCTGGAAAGATGTGTAGGAGTCCCCCAATAATCCATATCAAGAACACACAGACGATAAATGAACCTCATCAATCCTCCACCAAGAAGTGATCACCAATGGAGCTCCTGTACTCGTATCACACCTGCAAGCTTGGACAACCACCAAACAATCTCTGGGTTCTTTAAATTGTAAGGACTAGGTCACCGGAAAATTATGAGGGCATTCGCGGATTGCGGCAGTCGCTTGACCACATGGTTTGTGCTCTTGCTAAAGCATATCCCCTCGCACCGTAACGGAAATTGCCAAGTTGGGAACAGGAGGTTGTATAGAAGGTAATACTGAACTTCAGTCGCCGGCACTTGTCGTCTCGTATACGAATCGTCTTGGATCCAAGTGCTATAACTTGAATAAGGTGCGGGGAGGGAGATTTTGAAATTGGTCCGGCCCCCATGCCAGACCATTGATACCCCATATCACTCATCACAGTTTTCTGGGTACTCGTAAAGCGACGTCTCTAATGGAGAGGCTTGGCGCGAACTTCGAATACTGATAACCAACTCTTTGGTTCTCTAAGGAAAGCACGACCGGTCAGTGTTCTGATATTAGCTCACCGTGTAGAAGTTTACAGCAGACTGATCCTGTCAATATTAGATAACTTTACCCCCGTCACAACGCAGTACTTGCGGGCTTACTTCTGAAAGCCATCAGACAATCTATGCCATGGTAAGTTGTCGGATTCGCTTTAAGCTCTCGGGAGTTGGGGTTCGAGGTTTGAACGATGCCTTTCGAAGTGTGTAGTGATTATCTCATAAAAGACATGTGTTAATCCGGAATATTCGCAGCAACAGAGATCACCGTATAAAGCTGCTTGTCGCATATTGCAAGCAGCACGTCTGTCACTCAAGTCTCCTGGACCTTGTGTTGCGTGAATTTTCCCCTTTTTATACTGCTCACATTTTCCAACACATTCTTTTCGTCTGCCGCAATTCTGTCCCGATGTCGCTCTTTTTCTCATCTTTTCTCCTTTGGAGTTGATGAAAGAATCTCACGTATATTTGCTTGTACAAATACCTTGCACAGCTTGAGTTCCTCTCATAACTCGCGGCGAACAAACCGAGATGCATCCAATCTGGGGACTACGCCCGACATAACTAATAATGATATTTATCAAGAAATTTCTTATCTCCGTCGAGTCACAGCTGTAATCAAGAGTTCCCTTATTTCACTGGTCAGTGTTTTGTTAGATACTGATGCTATGTGACAGAGATCCAAGTTTGATCTTCTAAAAAGATAATTTGTAGGAAGCTATGGTTCATACTCTCGGAAATCTCCAGTAAAGGTGTATCATTCCGGCTGTCGACTCTTGACATATCTTAACATGATTTGGGTAGTAGACAAGCTTTTCAGCACCTTGTCTTTTCATCGAATCCAAAGTGTTTCAAATCTTGAAGGAATCACGACGATACCAAAGTTACTTAGCCACCAAACATCTGAATCACTAAAGTGCCTTGTTCTGACAACGTTTATGGAAATACCCTCCTTCATTTCAATATGTCCTAATGAGCCCATTTTAATCCATTCGAACAAATGATTCCTCGTCTCAGTTCCAATTCCAATTCGCCCGCACGAACCATCCCCTTGCAAACTCACAAGAGCTCCTTTCCTGCTATCCACCCTTCCGATTACAATCAAGTGGACGTACGGACCGATCTCCATGAAACTAAATATGACGTTTCCAAGTTTATCGACGCTTGACGTTCATCATGACTTTCAGAAATCTTGTAAGATTATATCGAAACAGAAGGAGTCCACCATCCAAATCACAACGCCTGATAGCAAATGAACAACCCAAGTGATAACAACAGACAAGTAATTCCCATGATCAAAAATATCCGGCATGATTCTACTTAAAGAGGCGTAGATGTTTCGACAAACATTTCTCAAGGTTCGTGGTTGGTGAAGATACACGAGGGGGTAGGTGCGGGGACCTCGGTATACCCGTCCCATCGATAGCTGTTTCGATTCATCAAGGATGGAGATCTGCAAGCCAGGTCTGAAGAAGATCATTTGACTCGAATAATTTCAAACAGCTTGTCATACACGCTTTTAGACATGTCAAGTTCTTTCTAGACTATTCTACGAAGCTCAGGGGTAAAGGCCGTCGAGGGGGGGGAGAGTTATGAACGGACAGGGGCATTAGAAGTATCACCTGCTTGAAAAAGAAAGATCTAAGAATTTTATGGCACAGTGGAGATTTCTCCTATTGTTGATCAAGCGGAATGACTGGCAGTTGTCTTCCAAATAACATGGCTGGATCTCATAAGCAAGGTGGTGCATTTTCTGATTTCGCACGGTTGATATTGATTCACAAAGAGATATTCCTCAAGATGCGACGCAGAGGATATGATAATATGTCAATATCTTCTCGCTAAATACCATCTCGATCTCCACCTATCACAACTCTTATACCCTCCCGTCCAATCTCCTCCAAATCCAAATAAATATCTCACCACATGCCCACCCGTTTCCCACCATCCGCCTCCCCTTCCCCTAAATATCTACCTCATCCTCTCCGCCATAGAAAAATACTCATGAGTCCTCGTAGCCCACTCCGGCAACGGCGGCGAACTCTCATAATGCGTCCAGCCAGACAACTTATTAAGCCTCTGAAGCTCCTTAATCGCAACCGCGGGCTCCGGTCTCTGTATCGGGTTCTCGCGCGTGACATATAATAGCGCGTTTTTAAGATGTTCCGTGTATCTCGGTGGCGGTTTGAGCTCTCCGACTTTATGTTTCGCTGCGAGGCCTGCCATCCAAATGCCTGGGTCGACGTTAGGCGGAGCTTTCATGTCGATGTGGCAGAGGTCGACGTTGGCGTTCGGGGCTTGGGCGAGGGAGTAGACGCAGGCTCCTACGGCCCAGGCGTCGGATTTACTGGTGTGGAATTGGCCTTTTGGGAAGTAGCTTTGTTGGTGTGAGTTTTTGGCGTATGGGTAATGGTTTAGTTCGGGGGCTAGGTAGACAGGTGTGCCGCAGATGGTACCATGGCGTTGTTGGCTGTCGGGATGTTGGTAACCTGTGTATACTTTTGGATTCTCGCATGCAAGGCCAAAATCGCTGATGATGCAGTAGAAGTATTTTTTCGAACCAGGAGTGGAGCGAGAGCGAAGCAAGACGTTGTCTGGCTTGATGTCGCGATGTAAAACTGGTGTCCATCCAGATTTGACAGTTGTCTGCGGGTCACTTAAGCAGTAGCGACCTGTTTGTAGGTATGCAAGACCCTCCAAGAAGTTAGCATATGAATATTTGTATGTTTCAAGAGAAAAGAGGAGTGTCTGAGGATGAAATTCTTTCGCAGCCAATTAGAGTAGGTGTTTAGAAGGGAGAACGAAGGAAAAAGTCGCATACATCCATCAGTCCAATGAAGACATGCCAGATGAATGCTTCCGGTATAGTAGGAGGTTCCCGATCATTTCTCCGTTTAGAATACTGTTCTAGTAAATCTCGTAGGGATCCTCGGTCGCAGAATTCGATATAAAGAGATGCGCTTGGGCGAAGGCTCTTCTCGTCAATGAAGGCGGCATGGTAGCTGGTTAGGGAATAGTGCATGCACTTGCGTAACAATTTGATTTCGGTTTTGGCCATATCTATACTCGATTTATCTGCTTTGAACTTCTTCTGAATGAATAGCTTACCCGGTACTTCAGCAAGTTTCACTACAAACACGCCGCCATTGAACTGACCAAGGGTTCCGTCTCCCGCATCGATAGCATGAACCAGTTTGAATCTATTTTCAACGTCGTAAGTGAGTACCGGCTCACGTTGGAAGTTTTCGAAATCAGCCTGACTTTTGACCACGACCGAACTGGACGCCCCCCAAAGATCCTTGCTTTTGTCGGCTTTAGGCGTTTCTCTGTTGCGAATGTCTTGTCGGCTCTTTTCGCGTGTCTCTCTATTGTAATATATTGTTTTCCAGATACCGTCATCGAATTTCACCAATTTTAGGACCCAGTTCTTCGGCAGTGGTCCTCTGGATGGATGATTAAAGGTGTTGGCGTCTTTTTTTCCATCCCTGATGAAGAAGATGCGATTGTCCTCTTTAGTCGCAAAGTCAAAACTCCAACCCGGAGGAAGCTCGCCGAGTTCAGGGCAGGAGTTCTTAGCCGCTTGTATCATCTCTTCATAACTTGCCATTGTTGCGAGCGAGCAGTAGCTCGTGGTGGATGCTCTAGCTGAGAGCTCGCCAGTGAAGGTTGTCGTGACGCTAGAAGACAAATGAGAAGAGGGTTTTAAGCACCGGCATGTTGAGATCCTAATTCACAACAGTGAATGATGTGAAGATCGCAAATCAGGTACAATCCCTGCGGAGACGAAGCGTGCATGAATGAGCAAGTTAGACAAGCTAGAATAACAGATTTCGGGAGCTGAGAAAAAGTGTATAGGGTAACTTCTATATAATGTAGATCCTCAAGAGCATTCGCAATATCTTCATGAGCTTCGTTGATTAATCAGCAGACCGGCAGGGCAGTTGCTAATTTACAATTTTTGACAAGATTATCCAATGGACTGCAAATTATTACTGTGGTCCAAAGGACTTTGAATAAGACAGTCATGTCTTCAGAAAATAAGACACCTCGTTGTGGCATGGTGGGACGTCAAAACCTAGGTACGTACCTATGTCGCAACACAATATTGCTTGCTCATTTCTCTAGACCAAAAAAGACTGGCGCGAAGTTCATGACCGTGGCTGTAGCGAACAGTAAAGGAAGTTGACTCTAGACACACAGTGTCCCAGGAATCGAACTTGGCATGATGTGATTCATCAAAGTTTTATGACTTGCAGAAAACATCGAATTTGGTTGTGGTATTCCCGTCCAAACAAGTATGAATATTATACCCAGAAAATCTGTCTTCCATTGAACCGTCAAATGACAAGTAACCAAATATCAAATGTGAATATGCCACGCAAGAGGAATCAACTTGATGTCGAGTTGACTGTTATTCCAAAGGGAAATAATAAAAGCCGTAAACACAATAATATGCCCAGCTAGGAAGAACAAACATAAAACTTAAAATGAATGAAGTCTTGAAACGCAGAGGAATAGCACCACCGGCTAGAATTAAAACTTCCTTCCAGGCGGAGGCTCAAGATAAGAAGTGCGCGCATACTCGGAGCACAAGCCGCAATCCACCAGTAATGGATTCTAGCAGCGGAGACGAAGACGAAGACGAGATCGACTTTGACAATCTCTACTTCTTGGAATCTGAGCTGCAAGAAAGCAAAGCGGAAAGACTAGCGCGATGGAAAGCGTTTTATGCAGCGGATGAATATGACAGATATAAATGGCGCTTGGTCAACGACGAAAAAGAAGAACGTCTTTCCGATAAGATTTTCAACAAGCTACTCGCCACTACCTCGTCAGACCCTATCGATATCTCGAGCGCGAGACCCCAGAGTGAGCTGCGTGTAAGAGCGTGGTGGGGAAGGATAAGAAAGGAGCTCCATATCGAGGACGAGGAGATTGGATATCCTGGTTGGAATGGCGAATTCGGGGACAACTTTCATGACAAGAATTTCGTTGGAGATGACGAGGCACCGCAACGATTCCGTCATGGCAACAAGCGGTTTACTCGATGGATGAAACCGGTCGAGGTTGAGGAGATTCAATGGACAAATGCTTTGTCGAAGACGTGGTGAAGTTGATGGACTGGTCCTGTATCTTCTCGTGTAAAACCGTGTGGACGCACAGTAAGGCTATCTCGATAGAATAATGACAATATAACAACACGATCGTATTTGCGAAATCTTGATTTTTGCTAGATAAAAAGTCGAACGTGAAGAAACCGTGCTACGGGAGAGAGAGGAAGAATTAGGCGCTCGGACCACCGTTGGACCCTCGAATCCATCCACGGTTTGTAGATATTCAAGGACACAGACAGGTCAACTTTTTCAACCTCATCTGCCCACAGCAGGTATCTTAGTTCGAGGATAGCTGCTAGCAGAGATTATGCAAAAAGTCGTCGATTCTGTCATTACAGACACTCCGTTGGAAGAGGAAGAGATATCACAGCCAAAATGTAACTTCCAGCAACCCCACGGCGCGCGACAAACAGAGGAACAACTCCAGGATAGTCCCGCTGCCCGACTTTGCAGCGTCCCCAGCGGATGAAAACTTGATCAGCTGAATGAATAGGTTGAACTAGACCTATTGCCTGGCAACCCGAGGAAATTTCAGCAGCCGTCCTCTTGGAGGACCTTGGGCTATTGCGCTCGTGGGCCGAGACATGGTTGCACAAGAGCCGACTTCACTTGAAAGAGTTGAAAAGCGATAGCGGAATATACTGTAGTAGCCATAGTGGCCTACGGTAGTAGACGGATCTTGAGGCTAACATAGTAGTGTTATCCTAATTGCGACTGTACGGGAACGAAATGCGGTTCGTACAGGCCGGTTAGTCCATCAATTGCACTACCGGTACTTTTGCTAATCATTTCAATAACATTAGCTCGGGAAACATTAGACCAGACCAGCTATCAAAGCATCCAAGACTTGAAGAAAAGAGCCAGTATTCGACGAATCTGCGAACAACCACTTGTCAATTTTGGACTGCGGCGAAGAACCACCATAGAATCGTTCGAATTAGGTGCTAGGATTCTCACGATATCGTTTGAAAATGGACATAGAATATTGGTTATGCTTGCAATGTTGCCGTACAGTCAACAATCCTACGGATTTTCAACCCGATTCCACTGCTTCGCGCCTCGACGGCTTTGCGATGCATCTTGACATCACTGCCGAGCAACGAATGCAACAGATATGCACAAAGGGTACGACAACTTTCCAGATGATAACTCGAGGCACGGTGTTTGTACGGCGACAGCCTCTTGAGATAACAAAAAGTCTGCATGGTGACGATCGTGATGCAGCTTACGCGCAGAGATACTGTCCATGATTGGCCGAGCGGCTCACCGATATACTGACGCGCTTCATTTTGAACCGTGGGGTACTCCGTCTGCCAGCCGTCTGGGGGTGGAATCACGTCGAGGAGTGGACACTGGGAACATCGTGAGCTTCACGTCAAGCTACCGGCGGTTCATGGGTTGCAAGTTGCAATTCTGCACATGTAAGGGATCCGGCGGGACGCAGGATGACA
Organism: Glarea lozoyensis ATCC 20868; assembly: GCF_000409485.1. Taxonomy (NCBI): domain Eukaryota; kingdom Fungi; phylum Ascomycota; class Leotiomycetes; order Helotiales; family Helotiaceae; genus Glarea; species Glarea lozoyensis. The sequence continues at coordinate 2,551,740 of NW_007361001.1, read as the reverse complement.
TCACGTAAGGGACGTGGTTCTTCCCAACACCCAGCCGCCTGACTCTCCATCAACGGCAATATTGTCGCTGAGAGATAAGTGTCCTACAACAAGTGCAACAGAAACGTGATATTTTTCCGAAGTCCTATTCGCAAATCCGACTTCCAGATCAGTCTTTTCGGCTTTCTCACATGAAATCTGTTATCACAGATTGCCCCTCCACACCACGCTTGCCCCACCATAAGCGATGGGCAAATTCAAATGGCTCACGTCTGGACGGTCCTGACTCTAAGCACAATGCGGTGCTAGTGCACCCTTCTAGCAGAAAAATGTCTGGATATGGAGAGGATCGTCATGGCTTATTCGCGCTCGTACCTGGCCTTGAGCCACTCATCTTCATTCTCTGGCCAAAGATCGCGATCGTGAAATTCGATGCGGAAAATCTCCTCGATGAGAGACGGTCCAGAAGAGCTGGCCCTCAAGGCGAACCGCCCCGCTTGAGAAATCTTCAAATCCAACTGGCTGGTTTGACAAGAGACTCCGAAGGGATCTAACCAGCCGATAAAGGTTTAGAGTTTTTTGGTGGGGGATATCGTGTTTAGGATGTGGCTGTGGTAAGGTCGGTCAAGTGTTGACTGTGGCATCAATACAGGAAACAAGTGGCTAAGGTTCTTAGTGCCATCAGTTTTGTGTCAAGGCTACGGGATGAATAAAATCCTCGGACGCCCCTTCCTTTTCATCTTTTCACTTATTTGATCAATATTCTCCAAATCCCACCATCATCAACTATTCTATCCTCAATCACCTAGATCTAGAACACCTCTTCTTCTCTTCTCATACCTAATATCGACTTTCACCAGTCACATCTTCATCATGCCTACCGCCGTTCCAGCGATCAAGGACCTCAATGTCCCTTTCACCAGCTATGAGCCAACACAGAACCCTGAGATGATGAAGACGACAAGAAAGATTATCTGCTTCTCGGGTATGTGTGTTGATCTCCTGTTGATCGTTTCCGAAATCAGTTGAATCGGTGCGGGTCGACCCGTTTGCCGGTCAAACTCAAACCAATACATTGGGATGAGCTTGGTGTGATCGACCAGCTAAAATAGAGGCATAAGCAATATTTCAGACCGCTAACAGAATATGTGCAGATTTCGACGGAACAATTTTCATGCAAGATACTGGCCACATCCTGTTCGACAACCACGGCTGTGGACCAACCCGCCGAGAAGTCCTCGATGAGCAGATCAAGACTGGCGAGCGATCTTTTCGTGAGGTTTCAGAAGAGATGTGGGGTTCTCTCAACGTTCCTTTCGAAGATGGCTTCGAAGTGATGGAAAAGACCCTCGAGATCGACCCAGACTTCCAGGCCTTCCACAAATTCTGCATCAAGAACAGCATTCCTTTCAACGTTATCTCTGCCGGTCTCAAGCCTATCTTAAGAAAGGTGTTGGATACATTCTTGGGCGAGGAGGAGTCTGCTCATATTGAGATTGTGGCCAACGACGCGAACATTACCGAGGACGGAAAGACTTGGGAACCTATCTGGAGACACGACACTGAGCTTGGCCACGACAAGGCTTTAAGTATTACCGAGTACCGTGATACCGCGAAGCTCGAGTCAGAAGACGGAACCATTCCTCTTATTGTATTCATCGGTGACGGAGTTTCTGATCTCCCCGCGGCCAGAGAAGCAGATGTCTTGTTTGCGCGAAGAGGACTACGATTGGAGGAGTATTGCGTCGAGCACAAGATTCGTAAGTTCCATATCACATCAGACTTGCCGACCACGTGTACTAATTTATCACAGCTTACATCGCCTTTGACACCTTTGCCGACATCGAAAAGGAAGTCCGAAACATCATGGTCGAAGACGAAAAGCGAACCAAGGGACAAGGCAAACCAGTCCGTTTCAACCCAAGAGCCAACATGTGGAGAAGAGTCAGCAGCAAGAAGAGCGTTCCCCAACTCGTCGCCGCTACACCTACCAAGGAAGAGAAGATGTTCCTCTGGCCAAATGCCTTCTCGGAGCTCAAGTCTCCTACTATCGCGGAGGGTATTGAGGTTTCTGCGTAGATACTGCCAAAGTTATGGTACTGGTATTTGGTGAGGGTTGAGTCTTTTTCTTGTCTTATGGGAGGCGCATTGGGCATTAGTGGCGTTTTCTTGTGGTTGCACGTACTTTCTCTGGGTGGGAAAATGGGCGTTTGTGCTATTGCCTTTGCGTCTTGAGCGAGATGAGACTAGAGTGTTCTAGACATAGATTGTTGAATGGAATAATCGGGTATGCTTCACTACAACTTTCTTCATTATCGTGAGACATCTGGACGGTGATTGGTGAACTGTGTATACGAGCAGTGTATGGATACGTCGACAAGTGGTAGAGATGTGAGGTCTCGGGTATTGAATAGCTGTGTGGATGGATGTATCTTGTCGGATTTAAGATATCTGACTGACCGTTTCGCCTTTCTTACTTCGTAGTTTGATTACGAGTTGCGGGTGCGGGTGCGGCGTGTTTTAGGAACCTTCTAGCTTTTGATCCTATAGAAGTATAAATAGGGATTTTGTGTTACCATGCGGATGAGGGTTCACGTGTGTGGCTTTTCTCATATCTCGTACTTGGGAACAGCAACTTGTGGGGTAGGCTTCTCAAGTCTAGAATTAATGTCGATATTGATTAATCGAAAGAGTTCTTCTTTGAGATGGTGATGTATAAATACTATAGACATCGAAGCGTAAGATCAGAGGATCCTTAAAGCATGGGCTGTATAAGGTGGGATGAAGCTTTGAGGCTCCTGCGGCGGGAAAACCTATGTAGTGGGTTATGCAGGAGGATGGATGGGGTAAGTTACTGTGAGGGAGAATGGCCGCTGGGGGGAGGAGATGTGTCTTCCAAAGGGAGGGTTGTTGAATGGGAGGATGGTGTTGGTTTTTGTGGCTGAAACTTGGAAGGTTGGACTTTGTAAGGTGGAGGATTTATGTAGTTGGTGGTATAATTATTGTGGTTATGGGTTTTGAGGGTTGGAGTTTTGATGGTCTGGAGACTGAGAAATTGATATGGTGTCGTGGCTGGAATGTAAATGCATTCGATCACTACAATCAAAAGAGTCCTTATCTATCTTAAAGACAATATATTATCTTCGAGGCGCAGTTGATACAAAACCGCCGCATCGCACATCATTCCTCAATCCAGCACTTCTGGTAGCTGATTCATTGGATATACGAACGATCTTCATGGATGGTGATACGTTAGTCCAGCCCTGTAAGCGGTAACCCCGCACTATATTACAACTTTACAAGTGTACGGGTACAACAGGACCAGTACATCCCCCTCTGCAGTGGGCAATCTAATCTCGGACATTCAATACTACCATCATCCATTGCGGTGGGAGTTGTGGTGTTGCATTCATCCTACTCTTCCGGCGGAGACAATTCCCATTCCATCCCTCAATCCGGTTCCAGCTCCAGCTCCAGCCTCAAACAAACGCACCGCAACACGACCCCTCCAGCAGCACACACACACCTGGGCTCCCGCCAGAAAAGCAAAATTAGCCACCAACCACACCAACCAACCCGCGCGCAGGCCCACCGACCTGCCAAAACAATCTCGTCCAGACGCTCGTTCGCCGGCGGCCCTGCCAAGATCGACGTCCCTTTCCCATTCAGCTTTCTACCTCCAAACTAGCAGCCGCCGTATTCACTTTGACAGGTATTCGAGACTACTTGCTCGAACTTGGCTACGCAATCGCAACCAACAATTATAACCTTTTCGGCAACAACCAAGATTCACGCTTGGTTTCCGATTCTAACCTAGCGTTGCCGTCACGATGGTTCGCAACATTCTTCCCAACCGACTAAAGTCTTTCACCCAGAGCAGCAGCAACAGCAACAGTCGAAGCACGAGTCCGAATCCCAGCATGAAGAGAGCAAACACCAACGAGTTGAATGCGGAAGCCTCAAAGGTCAATGGTTTGTGTTTGAAGGTCGTGGCAATCAGGGTATGTTATGACGACACCGGAGCAGCGGCACCTTTACTGATAGCTATGGGATACAGGGTAGAAATCTGGCTGCAAAGGACAAAAGTGGTACCTCTGACCCAGTGAGTTTAGAAATCTGTAGAATCGATACAAAGACGGAAGCTGATGTGCAATGTCTAGTACTTGGTCGTCACCCTTGGCGATGCCAAAAACGCTACGCAACCAGTCCTCAAGACGCTGAACCCGGAATGGCAGACCTCACTCCAGTTCCCAGTCACCGGTGTCAACAGTCTCCTACTCGATTGCGTTGCCTGGGATAAGGATCGTTTTGGAAAGGACTATTTGGGCGAATTCGACCTGTCACTTGAGGATATCTTCTGCAACGGACACACTGAAGTAGAGCCAAAATGGTACCCGCTGAAGAGCAAACGACCTGGTGGAAAGAAGGATAGCAATGTTACCGGGGATATCCAATTACAATTCTCACTTTTCGATCCCCTAGAGTTGGCTGCCTCGCCCGCTCAGGTAATGGAGAAATTCCGATCATTGACTGGAGCCGACATTCCAGAGACCAATACACCGACAAGACAGCCAAGTAATGGAGAAGAGGACGGCGACGAATATTTCGACGAGGATGAAGAGCCAAGCGATGAAACGGATGATCCATCAAAGCCAGAGAATATTGAAAAGAGACGACGAAAATTGAGATTGAAGGGTCTACGAAAAAAGAAGCAAGCCACGGCATACGAGTTCAACAGCGAGAGTGAAGTTGTGGGAATTGTGTTCCTCGAGATTGGAAAAATTACAGACCTTCCACCAGAACGAAACATGACCCGAACCTCCTTTGATATGGATCCGTTTGTTGTTGCCTCTCTTGGAAAGAAGACCTATCGAACCCGAGTTATCCGGCATAATCTCAATCCAGTCTTCAACGAGAAGATGATATTCCAGGTTCTCAAGCACGAGCAACAATACTCCATGTCCTTTACCGTTATTGATCGCGACAAGCTTTCAGGAAATGATTTCGTGGCCTCGACCGTGATCCCGTTGACAGATATCACTGAGACGGCTCCAAGTGCAAACTCCGAAACGGGTCTCTATTCACTAAAAGAGCCGGCAGAATTGGGAGAAATGCCTCAAAAGAATAGGTCGAGGTTTAAGCTACCAATGTCGCGATCGGCCTCGTCACAGAGTTTGCACAAGCAAAGTCGCCCTGCCTTGGTCACCCACAGATCGAGTAGCAATGCACACAGCCCAAGCGGCTCAGGGACCAGTACACCTACCTTGGCCCCAGGTCCAACATCAAACCCTGGTGGACTTCAGGCCGGTGATGTCCTTCCACCTCCGAATGCAGTAGATGATGAGGAAGGGTTCAATTCGAATGGAGACCCCGACTTACATTCGTTTACCATCCCGCTGAAACTCAAGAACGGCGAGAAGTGGGAAGCTAAGCACAATCCAGTGATGGAAATCAAAGCTAAATACGTACCATACCCAGCACTTCGTCAACAATTCTGGAGGTCGATGCTTAAGCAGTACGATACTGATGAAAGCGGCCGTATCAGCAAGGTTGAATTGACGACTATGCTGGATACCTTGGGATCTACTCTCAAGGAATCTACAATCAATGGATTCTTCAAGCGCTTCGGAAAGAATGCCGACAATGGTGATGATGCCAATAGTGAATTGACCTTTGATCAGGCAGTCATATGCTTAGAAGATCAACTCATGCAAAAGTCGAAACCTCAATCAATGGGTGACAAAATAAAGAGTCATATCCCACAACAACTCGGAGGGACTTCAAGCTCCTTACAGCCTTCGACGGGTACAGCAACTAGCTCAGGCTCAACAAGTCAAACTCCAACATTGATTGATCAGCCGCTACCCACTGAGGCGCAGACTGTTGACGACCTTAACACCCCTGGCGAAGAAGGTGAATTCTTGGAAGTTAATGACCTGAATGACAAAGGTGAAGAGCATGTCGTTGAAATCAGAGAATGTCCAATTTGCCATCAACCTAGACTCAATAAGAGATCTGATACCGACATCATCACCCATATCGCCACATGCGCAAGTCAGGATTGGCGGCAGGTCAATACTATTGTTATGGCTGGATTTGTCACTTCGAGTCAAGCACAGCGAAAATGGTACTCAAAAGTCATTACCAAAATCTCGTATGGTGGCTACAAGCTTGGTGCCAATTCTGCAAACATTCTTGTTCAAGATCGAATCACTGGTCAAATCAATGAAGAGCGTATGAGTGTTTACGTGAGATTGGGTATTCGATTGCTATATAAAGGACTAAAATCTAGAGATATGGAGAAGAAGAGAAGTAGGTTTGCTTATCATTTATCCAGAATTTGTGTAAAACCCAGAAGAAAGATTACTAACCGTCGTGCAGTTCGAAAACTCTTGAGGGGGTTGAGTTTCAAGCAGGGTGTTAAATATGACGATCCTGCTTCTAAGGATGAGATTGAGAAGTTTATCGCATTTCATCAACTTGATATGAGTGAGGTTCTGTTGCCGTTGAACCAGTTTAAGAGTTTCAATGAGTTCTTTTACAGAGCTTTGAAGCCAGGAGCTAGACCCTGTTCAGCACCTGATAATCCACGAATCATTGTCTCGCCAGCGGACTGCCGGTCAGTTGTTTTCAACAGAATGGACGAAGCAACCAAGATTTGGGTCAAGGGTAGAGAATTCTCCATCGAAAGACTGCTTGGAAATGCTTACCCGGAAGATGCGAAGCGATACAAGAACGGTGCTCTGGGTATCTTCCGTCTCGCACCTCAAGATTACCATCGCTTCCATATCCCAGTGGACGGTGTGATGGGAGAACCAAAACCAATCGATGGCGAATATTACACTGTGAACCCGATGGCTATTCGATCGGCACTGGATGTTTATGGTGAGAATATCAGAGTCGTCGTTCCAATTGACTCCGTCGCTCACGGTCGAGTCATGGTCATCTGTGTTGGTGCTATGATGGTCGGAAGTACAGTCATCACTCGAAAGGCTGGCGAACACGTCAAGAGAGCTGAGGAACTCGGATACTTTAAGTTCGGCGGTAGTACCATCCTGTGTCTCTTCGAAGAGGGGGTCATGAAGTTCGATGACGATCTTGCTGACAACTCTATTACCGCGCTGGAGACTTTGGTAAGTGGAGCATGCACCTGTGACCTTTACATGGCGGCTAACACATGTAGATTCGTGTCGGTATGTCGATTGGACATTCTCCTTCGCAGGAACAACATACGCCTGATATGCGCAAGAATGATGCGGATATTTCGGAGAGTGAAAGGGCTGAAGCGAAAAGGAGGATTGAGGGCAGTATTTCGGGTCCGCCGGTTAGTGCGCCGACGGCTAGTATGGCTGGATAGATGCGTAGTATCTCGTGGAGGAGTGGAGAGATCGAGGAGAGGCTAGGACGTTCAACATGAAGTGCTCGGGTTGGATGGATAGCTGGGATTACGACTATGATTGTCTTTTTTGAGATTTCGCGAATTGAAAGGAGATGAATGTGTTGGATTGTGAAAACGTGAGCGGATGTTTGCATGTGCCATTTCTTGTTTGTGGGGCAAGTGGGATGCGTGGGATGAATACACAGAACCGGGATGGGTCGGGGTAGAGGAGAAAAATATAGAGAATATTGTTTTTATTGAGTGGAAAGATCGGGATTTTAGTAGGAGATGAGGAAATTGAGAAATTCAAAAGGGGTTTTGTGAATTAGGTGGTGATGTGAGATGAGATGTTTGGTGGACGCGAGTGCAGGAAGGCACGAGTGTCTTTCTACTACCTGCCTATGCTCGTGACTGGATGAATCAGGCAAGTAATCTCTTTTGTTGCATATCGCGATTTTTGACGTTCGGGGACCGAAGGGTTGGGGGGGTTGTGTTCGGTGTCCGAGAGAACTGTTTGTGTAACGAGCGATTTTGTTCGGTGTCCGGATTTTCAGGGATATACTCATGTACGGTTGAATCAAACGAAGGTCACAGAGAGCAAGGACTTTAATGAGTTGAACTTGGGTGAGGAGGAGATGGTGGGGTTGAGTTGTTGTGGCGATGGGAATAAAGTAGGTATGCTACTTGCCTTAATTGCCATTTGACATGGCGATGGCGATGGGGATTTGATACGGGGATGACTGGTAGTGAGCATTGTATAAAACTTGAAAGTCTCTACAGACAAGCCAGAGATGAATATTGTTGGTGAATGTCTCTCGGGTTCATTGTTCGACTTTGTTGGTAGACTCCTCGCTCACTCACCTTGAGTTGAATTCGAGCAACATGTACTCAATTGACAAATCGTGTTATATACACTTTGGACAACCAATATAATCTCCTTCGAAAACTCGGCATTAAGGAAGTCTGGAACAATTGGTCAGTGGCAAAAGACATTGACCCGAACAGGTAGGATTTATAGTTGATATGGCTTTCAGAAGGATAGGCGTTGCGAGCGGCACGGGGTAGGTGATAGATTACTACGCGTGATGATGCAGTTGGCATTATTGGCAGGCGATTGGAGAGGCAGACTCGAGGATCAAAATTGGTTAATTTGGCGAGATGCACGAAGTGAGGTTTGTGCTACAGAGGGAGGCAAAAAATCAATATTATATAGCGTCTTACAGATTTCTAAAGATCAGCTACTCTCGATATATCATAGAATGTAATGGGAAAGTTTTTGACGATCTAAATATGGATTGGTAGAAAGGGGGGCAGTCACATGACTTGACCCGCTCGCTTAATCGAGCCTTCTGTTCTCCAAAACATGAAACACGACTTGCGCTCTTGATTCATGCTCAAGGAAACACTCAACCAACCCTCAACTCGTCCGCGCCTTACGTGGTCAGCCTGCGGACAACATCATGCACTTTTCATTTTATCTTTCTAGTGCAGCTCGCTGGCAGCTCCCAAAATGTGGCAAACAAGCTTGACAAACAGACCAACGCAGAAGCCAGCTCAGAGTTTCTTCGGCACATCTCCCACACCTTTACAGAGTAAGACGCCTCATGAAGACTGATCTCGGCACGATCCGAGCATAAACTTCGACAACAAATTTCCACGGCGCCAACTGAGTTCTAACCGATCGGTTGGCACCACTATTTCATCCCACCATAAGAAATTCTCCGCAAGGGGAGCAACCTTCATTCGCCTCCCGCAGCCCCTGACCTAAGCGATCAGCCACTCACAACTACGCAACACCTACACGATTAACGAACTTGAGACTGGCACGTTCGCGAATAAGCTGTCTTCACGACGACTTCGCATGAATGAACTAACAAACGCAGATGTTTCAATGTTCCGGTTCGGGACGATGGAGGATCTAGCCCTAGGACTTTTCGTCCCAAGTCTACGTCCAAGGCAGTTTCTTCAGATGGGTTTGTTGGGTTCATTTTGGAGGTTTCATGGAATCGGCCTATCAGAATGGGTATGTGTTTGTCGAAGGCATTAATTTATTTGGATATAGCAACATGGATGGCAATTGCTTCAATGTGTGGGAGGATACGATTGGCTAGTGGCCTTTAATTCGTCTGGTCTCGAGTGAGGCATCTGCATTTTTTGCTTGTTGCTATCTCTCTTGGTGCAACTCCCGAGCTCAATTCGAACGCTCCAGTCCATTTGTTTGCCCCTTTCGTTTCCTCCCCAGCAGTTCATCTCTTCTATAAGATGTTTGCGATGATCCGTCGATCACATTCAAACTCCCCGAGATCATCCTCCCACTTCACATAATCCCAATCGAGCTTCGGCCCCCCACTGTCCTTAAAATGTATCACTCACTCATTATCACACTCATTTCAATCATCACCCTCCTCCCCTCCACATACGCCTCAGACCCAGAAACCATCCCAGGCTTCTCCGTAGTCTGGTCCGACTCCTTCAGCGGCTCCTCCATCGACTCCTCAAAATGGACCACCTACACGGGCTCCGTCTACAACAAAGAACAACAAAAATACACCACCTCTTCCAGTAACTGCGCCCTCTCAGGCAGCGGCACCCTCCTCATCACTCCTCAAAAAGACTCCTCCGGCGCCTGGACATCCTGCAAACTCGAGTCCAAACCCGCCTTCGCCGCCGACGCCGGCGGCCAGATAATCGTACAATCACGCTTCAAGCTAGGCCGTCCCGGCGCGCAACTCCAGGGGATCTGGCCCGCGTTCTGGAGTCTCGGCCAGGTGATGCGTGAAGGCGTAGGCTGGCCTCAATGCGGCGAAATCGACACCTTTGAGAACATCAACGGGAGCCCGCTAGGGCTTGGAACGATCCATTGCGGTGCTGCGTGTAATGATCCAACCGGTCTATCCCAGGGTATCGCGTTTGATTACGGGAATTTCCATACCTGGGCGCATGCCATTGATCTCAGAAGCGGGGATTGGACGCAGCAGAGTATCACTTGGTATATGGATGGACAGGCGTACAATTTCAAGAAGGGGAGTGATGTGGGTGATGAGGCGGCTTGGGGGGCGTTGGCGCAGAAGGCTATGTATATGCAGCTTAATGTGGCGGTTGGGGGGGAGTGGCCGGGAAATGCGGCGGCGGATACGGTTAGCGGTGCGGATGCGGGGATGGAGGTGTTGTATGTTGGGGTTTATAAGTCGAATTGAGGACTGGATCTTCTTGGTGGAGGGGATGGCGGAGATATACCCGGGTTGGTTGGAAAACGATACCCATTTGCTGTTCAAGTTGTTCTTGTATATAATTAGGAAAAGACCTATGATTAACGTTTTCGTCACATTCTTTACTATAAGATGCCTTACTTTTAATGTCTATACGCCCAAAATGTTATGATATCCTTACATACCACCCACCCTCCTCAATCCAACAACATTCACAGTAGTAACCTGAATAATTAACTAATATACCAGCAACCCTACCTCCCCAACTCTCTCAGACACCCTGTTTAACCATCCTCAACACTTTATATAAACCCATTACCATACTAACTCCAACCCCTCCTTCACCAACCCCCAAAATCTCCTTCCACTCCCTCCTCCTACCTCCCCTCCCTCAAAACCAGTACTTATAACCCAATTCCCATTCACCACATCCCTCTCCTCCTCAGCTCCACCCAAATCTAAAAACCTCATATAAATATCAACTCACCTTCTTCTCCCACCAATAAGAGCCTATTCCACCAGCTCCCCCGAGCGAACTGGTTCTAGGTAGATCACCATGACTATCTATCTGCGAGCAGAACTTATGGGAAGATAATCACCTGCTACACGTCAGAGAGCAGCGAACGAAGGTCTGAAATTATGTACTGCGCGTTAGAAAGGAGGGGTCGTGAAGGATACTCTTGTTTTTCTTTTTTTTGGACTTTATCCTCCTGTCTTAGACGAACTCCAGTATACTGAATTCTTTATGTAAAATCAATCCACGTAAACCTCTGGAGAGGTTGGGTATCTTTGAATTACACGGCTGGTTTTGCTTTAGATGTGGTCAAAGTTGTGGTGCTGATAGGACACTTGTGAGGCGCATGTCGATATGTGCATGTATGAAAAGAAGTAATTTTAAGTGTCGTGGAATGATGCCGATTGATTTGGCACTTATGTGCAGGAAATCTGGATGACCGTTTCAGCCTGATATGTTGTAAATATTATACGAAAAACTATAATTCGTTCAATTGAATGTGGGTTCTGGGTCAATGTCGATTGAGAGGAGCTTTTTTCTACAAAGATGACAATGCACAGTAAAAACAGTAGTAGCTACTGGCTACGCGCCGTTTGTCGGACTTTTACAGGTGTCTTGATTCAAATGAATAGCTCACAGAACTCACAAATTATGGTGAAGAAATGCTGACCGTATGAAGTACCCACCCTATGATTTAAACATCCTTCGCAACATGAGTCCAACATCTCTTTATTCAACTACTTCCTCCCTCCCTCCCAGAACACCAACACCCATCTACCCTACCTCCTTTCCTCATCCCCCCCTAAGAACCATACTCCTTAACCCTAGTATTAACAATCTCCCCACCCTCAATATACGCCGTCTGCGTCCCAATCTGCACATCCACCCTCTTCTGATCATTCCAGCCCTCCTCAAACGCCACAACCTTATCGTTCCAATCCGGATCACTCAGCATATCGCGAACCTTCTGCGGGTCGGAGACATAGTAGTTGACTACCGCGTCGTAGGGCGCCATGGTCCAACCCTCGGCACAGCCGCCTTTGAGCTGGTCGAGGTCGGCTTGGAACATGGCTTTGAAGGTTGAGGGGGTGAAATACTGGCGGTTTGTTAATGGATGTTTGGTTCAAATGGAGATTTTGGGGGCTTACCACTTCGCAGCGGTCGATTCCGTGCTTGTGGGCGACGGTGATGAAGCGGGGAATTTGTTCCTCGATATACCACTTGGTCCAAGTCTCTTCGTCCTTTGACTCGTCTCGAAAGTGTAGCACAGAGACTTTGAGTAAAGTAGCAGGTTGTTCAGCCATGATGTCGAAAGAGCTTGTGGTAGTGGCGTGTTTTTCTTGGTACTTGGCAATGAGGGGATCTTTGTAGATGTTGTTTGGGATTCAGAAGCTTATATTTTCATAAGAACTGTTGGTGGCTCAGCTTCAAACGTTTGTTATGTTGGTCTCATTTATCCAACATCCACTCATGTCAAACCAACACAGGCTGTTAGCTTAACGAAGTAGGTGCATTGACACAAATAACCAACTTGAAGCGAGTTAGAATTCCTCGAATCCCAACATTTACCAAAGACTCCTAAAGTGTGTCTTTCAACAATCGGTGAGAATTGCCTCCGAGTCTCGATAGTGAAGTGAGTGTTGATGAATAGTTTGCTTAGAACCATTTGATCATGTTACGCTTTGCTGAAATTTATCATAGTCAACATTCAAACGAAAGTACCAAAACTGGTCATAATAGCGACAAAAAACCACAAGCACATCCAGCAAATCAACCATGGCCTTCCACGCTCTCCTCCGTGTAACTCCTCTCCTCTCAGCCACCAGTTCCCTCACCTTCGCTTTTTGCGAAGACACATTCATTCGCCCTCTTATTCACAATGGCTCCTCAAAGACCGAGAAGGAGGCACGTCGACGTGCCAATAGCATCCTACCATCACACGGGCGTTGGACACAGCGCGGCCTTGTCTTCATCTTTATCACCTATCCAATCAGCATCGCAACCGCGGCAGCAAACTTGGCCCGACCTGACGAACATTTAGGTATATCAACTGAAGCATCTGATAATGCTCGTGTTGCTAGGGTGTTTTATCTGGCTGGTCTTTGCTTCAGCGTACTTCATTTCTTTTTTGGGCATAGCTCTATGGCTTGTTTGAAACGAGTTGCGGAGAACAAAGGAGTCGAAGGGGACGAGAAAGCTGACAATACGGCTAGCATGATATTATGGTTGAGAATCAATGTGATTAGAGGTTTGGTGGCTGATCTTCCATCTTGGATCTGTTACTTGGTCGCGTTTATGTATGCTACGAATTGAAACTCGATCTTTCGTGTATTACAAGTCATCAAATTAAAGAGATTCCATTGCGATGTATTGTGAACATTTATTCCAATTAACCGGGCTGATAATGGCGTTGAATTCCAGTCCAATATATGTGTTTTCAGAAGTCTCGTGTTCATGGCAGCTGCTAAGACTAAGAATTTAAAAGCTTGACTGAATAGTAGTTGTTAAGCAGTCATCGTCTGGAAGTAAGCATAAACAATTCACACCCAACTCTCACCTCCGTCGAGATCTTGGAGTATTTAAGGCATTGCTGTTGACAGAGCCGACGTGTGTAATTCGGACAGCATGGATCTCGATTGCATTGTGACAATATGGGCCTTGTGAATTTTCGATCAAGTAGCTAAAAGACATCATATCTTGTTGGGTGTTGAAGTAGTATTTTCAACCTAAAAAGTGAGCTAAGAACTACCACCATGTTCTAAGCAACTATTTTTCAAGCTTATTCTCATTACTACCAACACCATCTTGTTGACGTTCCAACGGTCTCTCAGTGATATCTGTCCTTGAAAGCATTTCCATGGCGGAATGGTATCTATTGAATCGTCGAAAATATGAAAAACAACAAACCCGAGAGAAAAGATATACGGACATGTTCAAAGTTGGATGTGTAAATCCTTAGTACACGACCACTTAGCAACACAAGCATGGATTACCCAATTCGTTTGGGGACTGACCTAACATCGAACCAACATGTCCCCTCGATCACCTCGACCGGGAAAATCATACTATTCGATGCTGGTAGATGAATATCATTCTTATTCGTCTCTACTTGCTTTAGTCTGTTTTCAAACTGCTATATCGCAAAGTACGGGATCGATTATCACGTGTAGTGAGTATGTAGCTTTCATCCTTCGAACGAGACCCTGGAGAGATTTGCCTCGATTAGCTTTATGTTTTACATTTTACATGATGTATTAGGTCACCAATGATCATCATTCACTGTAAATCAGAGAAATAGAAAGTCAATAAAACTACTGTATCATCCATGCCCAAGATGAAAACCACCCAGCAAGAAAAACTTGTGTATAGACCCATCTATACAGCTTATGACGCCATACAGACCGTAAGTATTCAATAGCGTCTCGTGCTTATTGACAAGGCAACTTTAGGTGCTGACCAGCGAAGTTTGAAACTGGCTGATAAAGCCGCTTGAATTGGGAAGTAGATAAGATTATATGGAAGAAGCGAAGCACAAAACAACAGCGACAACGCAAATTTAAATTTTTTTTCACAACGCGCTTAGAGCTTAGAAACAAACACAATGTGAACACCTATATCTCCCTCTTTTCCACCAATCATCCTTTACACCATCGCGGCGTATTCAATAAGGATTCGCTAAACCACACAACCCCCCTCGCTTAACCACCCATCTAAGCCTCAGCCCCCTTTTATGTACACAGGTACATGTAACCACCCACCACACCTTTCCCATCTAAAAAAAAGTCGTGCTCCAAGCCCCCAGCACACCTCATGGCTAACAGCTTCTCGAAGCACCCAAAGGAATCGCGGCACGAACCCTGAAACATGAGGCTCATCCCTCCCCCGCCGCATCTCATAAGAAACATTTGTCTATGTATACGTCCCCCAAACCCCAGATTGATTGCGCTCAAATTCCTACGAAACAAGAAGTCGAGATGTTACAACCACAACCAACCGACCCCTTCTCCTGGCTCCGAATCACACAATACATCCTCTGGTCCTTCGAATTCGTCGTTCTCTCAATCTTGGAACTCGGACTTTTCTTTCGCGTGACGAGTCGACTTTCAGATGGATCGGGCCAGGTGTGGACGTACGTTTCCTTTCCCTATTTCGAAAAGTGCAATGGCTGATTCTTTTGGGACAGATTGGTGTATCTAATATTCGGCCTAATAGTCTGGACGCTCATGCTCCCCGAACTCATTCTCCTCTCCGTAAACCGCATCTCGCCGCTCCAATACACCACCACACAACTGCTCAAACTCGCGATCCTGGTAGGCGAGTTTCTGAGTTCAGGGCTAGAGTTCAATATCTCTTCAGATCTTATAATAGTATCATCAATCTTCTTGTAAGCCCCTCCTACTTAACCATCTGAACCGCACTAACGAGAACAGCACACCATTCATTCTCTCAATAATCTGTGGCTATCTCAGTCTCCCTAAAGGAAGCCAAGGGGAAGAGGAGTATGACCGCGATGGCAGAAAACGAGGGATTAGTTTTGGTGAGGTGCAGGATGCGTTTGATGAGGAGTGGTTGGAACGGAGGAGAGAACGACAGCCTTTGATTGGGAGGAGAGCTAGCATTTTGACCGTTTGAGTGCGTGGGAATTCGGCGTTCTTTTGGAGTTTGCGTGATACCCTGGGAATTCTAGTGTGTATGTGGAGATCGATGGAGATTTGTACATGTACGGAGAAGGACAGATGAAAGGTGTGTATATTTATAGAAGGCCATCTCTGTGCCCTAATTTCAGTAGTTGTGTGCCTGACATTATCATTTTGTCCTGGTTCGTTCAAAATCTGTCACTGTCAAGATAAAGAATATCCTGATCTGAGTAGTACCCAGGAAATATTTGAATGTAGAACAAGCAGCATTATAAACCATGCATTAAATAAATATGTTAATTACATATATCTAGAGAGCATTCAGTATAATATTCATCCCCTAGACATGATGAGCTCAACGCTCTTGCCGCTCTGGAAATTCAGATCTTTACCATTCATTCTGCTCCCTCAATTCAATACTACAGTAACCGTGCACTGCTACTGTCTAAAACCGCGTTTTTTCGTGATCTGTCGCGTCTTACCACCTTCACACCTTTTATTAATATTATAACTATGTTGCCTCCACGCTAGCCTATAACTCCTATTACTCTAAATCGTCAGTTTAATGGTCAATTAAGCCCTAGAAGTCGTATCAAGATTATAGAACGTTATAATTATAGTTTTACTCCTACCGCAATCGTACTCGGTTTTAACCTAATCGATAAGACGGTACGCTACACACTTGAATAAAGTACTCAACACGCTAACCACGTTACCCTACCTAAGAAACCCCGGAAAAAGAGCTATATATATGTCGAAGAGCGAAATATACTTCGATACGTACGAATAAACCCGAAAGCGACCTACGCCTAGGTCAAATCCGAGGTTAGGCTCGAATGTTCGACTATAACTATTAAGCGCGTTCTAGCCGCTAATAGGATTATAAATTGGCGTGTAAAGCGTCGTCCTTTTCTTACCGATAAACATGCCCGTCAAAGACTTACCTAGTACCTTCGCTACTAAGGTTATACTACTGAGGAATAGGGGTTATTCATGTGGAGCGACGAGTGTTCTGTAGAGCGTAGGCGGGGTAAGGCGCAGGAATGGGTTTTTCGTAACGCCGCCTAGAAATAGAATAAAGAGATGATTTAAACTTATAAAGTAAGTCGAGATATTAGTATAATAGTCTAGGGCTACTTTTAGGACAATAGGAGGTCTAATTTGTACGTCTTAGACCGAGATTTTAAGTCGAAAAAACATAGTTATTCCGCCAACTCCTACCTAGACGTTTTAAATGCCTAGGTAGGCCCCTAGTACGACAAACTCGACGACAATAGATATATTTTTATATAGGATAATACCGCTATTTATACTACTATTAAGGTCCGAGAATAGTTCTAGGAAAGGGGGATAAGGGTGATTAATTGGCCGCCTTACTCGCCAGATCTTAATCCGATTAAGCACATCTAGTAGGTACTTAAAAGAATAGTTACAGAGGAGTACCTACACCTCGTAGGCGCCGGTGAGGACGATATTAAGGAATTATAAGAGGCATTAAAGGATTGCTGGGCCAGAATACCTAAAGAAACCTTCGATACACTATATGAGAGTATACCTAGGAGGGTAGCTGCGTGTATTAAGGCGTAAGGCTGGCACACTAAATATTAGGTGTAAGAAATTTCATAAAAATGTAAAAAAAAATCGCAAAATGATCGCCGACACTGTACAAATCTACTAATAAAGTCGGTATATCAATAGCTTCAATATTGAGTGATTTATTTGGATTAATAGTGCTGGTGTAAAATGTACTGGTGGGGTAAAATAAGCGAAATAGACAGTAGCAGTGACCTAGTACTGTATCCCCGTGTGTATATTACAGTCAATTCATCTACACCGTATCCATCTGATCGCGATAAAAGCACAAGAAATCTGACAGGTACCATGCGATTAAGTCATGTGAATAAACAATTAAAGGCTCCGAATGAGGCAAGAAGTTCATGCAGCTTAGTATATACCTCGTGCAGGTCTTCCGCGTCCTCTGCCTCTACCACGACCTCGCCCACCAGTAGCCACAGGTGCCCGAATTGGTTTTGGGGTCCTGCGCACAGCAGGAATACTAGCATCACTATCCGAGTCGTCGGAATCAGATGATTCCAAGACTAAGCTTCGACGGCCTTCACCTTCCGATGCCTGCTCTTCTGATTCGTTAGTTATCGATCTTCTAGACTCATATTCTGATTCCGTTTTGGTGCTCATAAGACGCACAACAGTAGGTTTTTTCTTTACAACTTGGGGTGGTGGATCTGCTACCGCTGCGACAGGTTTGATTGGTGAAAGCCTGATGGCCGTTGGTTCTGGAGTCGACCCAGACCCAGAATCGAGCCCCCCAGAAGAATTTTTCTCATCATTCCAACCTGCGGATGTGGTGGCGCTCAGACTTCTGATTACAACAGGACGTTGAGTAATCACTGTATTAGCTCCGTTGATTGTAGATGGCGAGTTTTCATTGGAGCTCGTTGGTTTCGCCGCCACAATTTTGGCGGCTTTTCCTTTCAATGCAAGCCTTTCTTTCAGGGAAAGCATTTTTGGAGCTCGAGTTGAATTCGATACAACTACCTCAGGCGTAGGAGATTGAATAGTCGCGGCGACGTGCTTGGGCGGTCTACCCCTACGTTTTGGGACTGAAACTGGGGCAAAATCAGACATATTACCGTCGAGTTGAGAAATCTCCACGCTGGGATAATCTTCAACAGAGGCTGGTTGATTGGACTTGGTAGTCAACTTGACGGTTGATGCTGGTCCATCACTGCCGTCCCTCTCATTTGGCTCACCGAAGAGACTATCAACATCCAACTCAACGCCTCCAGCCTCATTGTCATCCGACTGTGCAGACGAAATCTCCATAGGCTGCATTCGGACGGTTGAGATTTTCTTTGGACGACCACGACCCTTCTTTGGGGGAGCACTGGCATGGAACTCATCATCCTGGTCATCAGCATCGCTGTGAAATCCATTGGTATCAACAGATTTTCTAGGACGTCCTCGGCCGCGCTTCGGAGGAGCACTAGCACGGAATTCTCCCTCATCCCCGCCTTCGTCTTCTTCTCCAGATGAGCGCTCGCTGCGGTCGGCTTGCGAGCCATCGGATGATATGTCTATAGCATTAGAGTCCATGGATCTCTTGGAACGGCGTCTTCGCTTTCGATCAGAAATTGGAGCATCATTGTTCTCGCCAGCTGCTTCCCGTGCCTCCTTTCTTGCTAGCCATGCCGATTTTCTTGGAGGTTTAACTTTGGGTGTAGAAGCAGCAGGAGACTCTTCCTGATTTCTACGCAAGCTTTTTCGTGGTGTCGGACCCCTTTCTCTAGTCATAGACTTCGTGGCGCGTCGCTTTGCTTCAGCAGCGAGTTCTGCTTCACTCTTGACCCTTACAGCAACAATATCGTCCGCACCGTATGGTAGAGCTTCTTCTCCCACGTCAGTATAGACCTTTGGTACTACTGCTCTGCGTGGCGGTTTGCGTTCAGCAGACTCGTCAACCGGAGCGCCTCCCAGATCTGTTCCAAAATCTTTTGCAACACTTTTCCTCGATTTTGCAAGCTCTCTCTGTCTTTTAGAGGTAAAGAATTCTAGATCCTCGTCCTCTTCCAATCTCTTACGCTTCTTGACCTCGACAACCTCTGGTACTAGATCTGACAATGCCATGTTGACGTTTTGAGTTGTAGCAACTGGCTCTGGAGGGCCATCGGGATTAGGGGCGGTGAATAGAATCTTATCAACGCCATCACCTTGCCTCAAGTAACCTTGACCCATCAACGGCCTGTCCTGGTCAAGATGTGAAGGGTCGGGATAGTATTCTGGTGGCGGAGGAGCCATCATTGGCGCTTCGGGGGCAACGGTTGGAGCAGTCATTTGCGCTTCGGGTGCCAGGAGTTTGGATGGATAATTGGTGCCTTGATGGTTATAAGGATCGTACTCGTCAAATTCATAATGCCCATCCATCATCCATTCCGGCTGCTGTTGTTGCTCTTCTGATCTCTCGTAGCCATTGCTGTCCATTTCATTGCCATTATCGGCTGCCTCCATTGGCGTGTGGTGGTCGTCGTAGTTGCCGTTTACCTGTGGCAATGTAACTGTTCCCGAACCTCCAACATCGCGGAGAGCCGGATCGATATCTTGCATGTCGTCCCTCTGTTGCTCGTCCGCTGGAGGTGCCCCAATGAAAGGGTCTTGCTGCACACCATCTTCCAGATAACTCTCGTTGACGGTGTCAATGCGAGCCTTATCGGCCTCCGCCTTCTCCTTAAGCTTCTGCATCCTTGCAGATTCTTGGGGATTTTCGTCGCCTTCATTACGAAGCCAAACCAGATTGGTTTTCGAGAAGTCAACAAGACTCTCAACGCTTCTGACATCAGCCACAAGTCTTGTGTCGTGCCCAAGCAGAGTTCCCTTGGGTGCATAAGGAGTTTGAGTGTCAGACTTTCTACATTTTCCACACGAGCAGATCTTCAAGCACTTCGGACACTGCCAATCCTTGTCCTCCATTACGGTCTGGGGCATGAGATCGAATGCTCTCCACAGAGTGCCGTAGCAATAAGCATTCCTGCAAGTGCTACAGAAAGCTAATTTCCAATTGAAATCCCGATGAAAGCAGATATGGCAAGATGTGGAATTATGCTTTTCGACCCCGGCCGGCCTACTTTTGCCATGCCTTGAAAATTTACTTCGTTTTCTGTTCTTGGGTCTTCCATTGTCATCAACCTCTGGCTCCACATCCGACATTCCAGGAGAAGGTTCTCGTGCTTCTGGGTTTTTGACGTCTTTCCAAGGTCTTATCTTCAGCTGCTCCTGGCATACCTCCGCAATAGGCTTTTTCCCGTAACGTTTCCTGGCAATTTCAATAGGTTGTGGGGATCTCTGTACATCGAAGAATCCGTCTGACTGAACAACAATATTGCGCCATCGCTCATAGTTTTGAAGGAGGTCGGACCACTTCCATTGCTCAACCCAACTGAGGTTTGATATGCAAGCACAAGAGCGGCCCATAGCGTAGCAGTCCATACAAACATCATACGTATCCTCCTCTCCCTTGGGACCGTATTCTATGCAGGATTTACAGGTCAGGAAGCGGTTAAAAATGTTGCAACGGCAGTAAGAACAAGTAACGTTAGAGTCGTACTCCAGAAATTCCACATCGGTTTCCTCGGGTAGCCTTGGAGAAAACATCTCGCTTACGAGGACTTCGGAGAATAAGAGAAATAATCGTTTGAAGTCATCAAGGACTTGTTTGATCCGGCCATACTTCCACATTTTCGGTTCTATGGTATCTCTCTGCAGCAGATCGTAATACTTCATCAAAGTGTAGTAGATTATCGCCTTAGTCTTGTACTGTTCATCGCGACAAACCATTCGTGCACGTGGCAGAGCTTCGTGAATCGCCAATTCGAGGGTATCAACGGTCGTCCTGTTCCAGGCGGCCTTCATAGTTCGTGTGCCGCGATTCCAGACTTGATGTGGTGCCAAAGGCGGTATAAGGATCAAATCACCAACCTTTTGCTCAACAACGTAAACATTAAATGGTGCCTTCTTCCAGGCATTTAGTTGCGCAAAATGCTTCTCGACTTCGATATCGTGTCCAAGCATAGAAAGGAAATACTCCGAAACAACTTGTCGCTCCTTGGTCTCAGTCATAAACCAGATCGAACTGCCAGCTTTCTCTCCTTTGCTGTCTTCGGAAGCTTCCACCATGATGTTCTGACCCAGACTAGCGCACATTTCTCGATGCGCTGGCGTGTACGTCCCTTCGTGTCCTATGTAGCACATCATGTTTTGCGCACGCATTTCTGGCGGGAGGCTGCTCATCAAGTCTCCAGCAGGTGCCACGCCTTTACCATAAACCATTTGTCCATATTCATTGGGCTCCCGCACGGCGCCGTCCCCACCTGTCCGCGATTCGATGCACTCATTTAAGTAATAGACCGATTCGGGGATGACGCTGGACAGATGCTGTGCCCACTCCTCCGGACAATCGATATCTTTCAGGTATAGGCGCTGTCTCTTAGGATCGCGGTAGTTGGGCGAGGAAAACTGTGTTGTGAGCTGGCCCATGGATCGCAAGTAATGGCCCATGCTCATGGGGATATCGACCGCATTGGAGATATCCCAAACCTTCTCAGCTACATCGGAATTAGCACAGGCTGTCAATGTGACAACAATCCTACCACTCACGATTTTTGCCGAGGTTATTTTCAAGCCATTGTTTCGAAAACAGATCTCTAGGAAGAGCATTTCCCCAGTCCTCGATGATGAGCGGCCGACCAGCTTGAATGACGACTGCCAAAACCAGCGCCTCAAAAGTTTGTATAGAATGCTCTTTTAGTTCCTCGGTCGACACTCTCCTAACATAATCGAAATTAGGGGCGTTCTCGACTAGGGCAGCTACGTCAAAGTCTGGCGATATGGGCACAAATTGCGCCTGCGGATGGGTTTGGGAAGGCATTTACACGCGCGGGCAGCACTTTTCGCGGTTTCGAAGATTCGTTACTCCACATTGCCTCGGTAGTTCCAATGCATGTTACTATCGCAATATGTATGTTAGTTAAAATTCGATATCAGAAGGAGGGCTTCTGTCATCCGTCGGAGCTGTGAAAATCCCAAAGCTCGCCACCATGTTCGGCGGAAGCCTTCGTGGTGAGTACAATATGGGAATCGCGTGAAATGCGCGTGTCCCCATGTGCGCAAACGGAGCCAGACAGCGCCAGAGGTAGATAGCGAACACGGGCATACTCACAAGAAGCACTGTTTGCTGGTGCGGATCGAAGGAAGCCGCAAGCTCGAGTACGTTGGTGCAATTTAACTGCGAGAAGATGTTGCTGCAGCGAGTCGCAGAAGGTGGTGGAGTCGTAAACGGTTATATCGCCAAGAATTATCACTTTCTGGGTCGGGCGACGCGGGATGCTACGGTAGGCAGGATGTGCGTTTAAGCCAGTAGTCTCGGAATAACAGCTTCACCTTTACTTTGACCTCTTGTAAACCTCACTTTTTCTTCATTAGTGATATTATATTGTCACATCCAAAACTATATATCAACAATTACAATGCACACATCACAGATGTAATGCAAAAATGAACCTTAAAAATGAAAGTCTTCTAGATCTTGTTCTCCACACTTTCGAAGGTGACCAGTACGTTGTCAATGTGGTCGGCATGTCGTCTGCCGTAGGCTTGGCATCAGTCGCGGATAGTTCTTCTGCTTTGAAACAGAGACTCAAAATATTCTGGTTGCTAGAACTTCAAATGACTTGCTTTCTCTCTTGATACATCGGAAGGGGTGCGAAGGAGCCGCAGCGAAGTGTGTCTGTGATTGTGAGGCAAATCTGAGCGGATCAAGTGGAAAATCCATAACTGTACGATTCTGTGGCCCCTTTAGCAACCTTGGAGTTTATTATTGACGCTGACGGTTTTACAGGTAATATATACATGTGACATTATGTCGTCTTTTTCACTTTTAAGACTTTCAGGCGGCTGTAGAAGTCATGTTCTGAGGAAGTCGTCCGAAGGTCGCTCAATTTTCCAGAAAAGAAGTCATGCTTGGATAGTGAGAAAGAGTCCATTAAGTCCAGTCTGCAAGTACAAAAATATATCACAACTTGGATCACAGCAACGGTTTTTCCACAATTCGCATATCAAAGCTGCTACAACTACTCTTAAAGATGCCGGCATTAAAACAGACGATCGCTCACAAAAGGGAGCATTAAGTAGTCCGCCAGCACCTTATACGACCCCAAAGACTGGATTACTGTCAATACTTCCCTCGTCATGGGTTCCATACGCAGAGCTCATCAGACTTGATAAGCCAACTGGAACCTACTACCTTTTCTTCCCTTGTCTCTTCTCGACACTCCTTGCTGCACCCATGGCTGTTCCTATGGCATCGCCTCTGTCAGTGGTTGGCACTTCGCTCCTTTTCTTCAGTGGCGCACTCATCATGCGAGGAGCTGGATGCACCATCAACGATCTTTGGGATCGCAACCTCGACCCTCATGTTGCACGAACACGGCTTCGTCCTATTGCACGTGGTGCAGTAACCCCTTTTAACGCGCTTGTCTTTACCGGCGCTCAACTTTTGACTGGACTTGGTATTCTCGTTCAATTCCCAACACAATGTCTCTTTTACGGCATTCCTAGTCTGCTCCTCGTCGCCTCATATCCTCTTGCAAAAAGAGTAACTTACTACCCACAATTCGTCCTAGGGCTCACTTTCTCATGGGGTGCGATGATGGGATTTCCCGCGTTGGGAGTGGATCTTCTGCAAAACAATGCGGCATTAGCAGCGGCAACATGCCTCTATACATCGAATATCGCGTGGACCGTGTTGTACGACATGATATATGCGCATATGGATATCAAAGACGATGCGAAAGCTGGAATCAAAAGTATTGCTTTACGGCACGACGCCCAAACGAAACAAATTTTGAGCGGTCTAGCTGTTACCCAAATCGGACTATTAGCAGCTGCTGGTGTTGCGGCAGGCGCTGGCCCTGTTTTCTTCGTTGGGGGTTGTGGTGGTGCAGCCCTCACACTAGCTGTGATGATCAAAAGGGTCAATCTAAAAAGCGTCAAAGATTGTTGGTGGTGGTTTGTTAACGGTTGTCTCCTCACCGGAGGGGTCATCTCAGCCGGCCTAGGAGGCGACTATCTTTTGCGGTATTACCAGCTCGAGGACAAGAAGAAAATTCGAGAGGAGGTTGTATAACACCACTCGTCTTCATGTATTAGTATTAGACGTCCTATCACAAGCTAGAATCGAGGGTGAGCAGCCTGCCCCTGTAATAAATAATCTTAGAATATCTAGATGCTCAACAATTCCGGTACTCACTGGCAAGAGCCGTCCCTACCGGGAGATGGACCCTGTTTCCAAAAGCCAAAACGATCTAGTTCAGTCTGGTTCAAGGCAAAGAAGACCAGTATGTGAGCCAGCATCATCGCAGGGCCACTTCCAAGCAGGAAAATGTAATTCTGCATTGAAACCAAGACAAATTGGGGAAAGTCCTGAATGAGAACGAAGGGCTCATCTCCACCAAATTCAAGACCAAGGCATTACGATCAGAGTACTTCCGAATGAATAATAGTCTTTTACGTGACTGATATTCAGGGTAGGTAGTTTGAATGAAAGATTCTGCCTCCAGAATGTAACACGAAAGGTATTTTGAGGCTTGTTGAAGTACCGCAGCCGGCCCGCATGATACGTCATGTGAATCATTCCTTGGCTTCTCCAGATTTCCAACGGAGCTTGGGCCTGGAGATCAGGTCCGTCGGAGGAGAATAATCTGTGTACATGATGTGAACAACACTACACTCGAGTCCTTGGGCTTGGTTTCATGAAGCCCGCGTCTATTCAAGCCGCTTTATTCGACGAATATACCGGGTCGCTTGGTACACATGTGGCATTCCGCTGTAAATGGGTGCATCCGCATCGCACTCACAAGCAGGGTGCTGAGTGAGTTGCCGGGTCAGCGACATATCCGATCATGAATTGTCCGACGAGCCACAACTCTTTCTCTTTTCTGCACTTGACAAACACAAATCCTATCGATTCTTGAAACCAAAGCTTTGCACCCCAGATCAGTACTTTGCAGAACTGGAAAGTCTCGAAACTCTTACAACACTAAAATCTATTGGTCTTGGGCCCCTACTACGACTCGCCCCTCGATCAGCGCATCATCTTTTGATTCTACTCGGCACACTAGCAAATACGTCATACCTTCCGTTGCAGCCGTTTTCATACCACACCACACCTACGCGCATTTAAAGGAAGACCAACCTCCTACACACCAAGAGAACTCTAATTCAATCTCACATACTCCTCACTTTTCAGCCTCCTTCACCTATACCCTCGCAAATCGATTTTCACCAAGCAAACCTCACTACCAAATAAAACATCAAAATGGTCTCAATCGTGCAAGCCATCCTTCGTGGATCCCAGTTCTTATGGACTCTTCTCACAACAGCTTTGATCGGAAACGTCATCGCTGAGGCTTTCGCCGGAAACCCATCGGGCATCAACTATGCCATCTTCACCAGTGTCTTCTGTTGGTTGGTTCTGATCTATGGAGGAGTTGCAGCTTTCATGGAGAGTCTGGCGATCCCAATTGCGCTTCTCGCTATGGACGCGCTCGCTACTCTCTTCACATTCATCGCTGGTGTCGTTCTCGCCGCCAAGCTCACTGTTCACAGCTGCAGCAACCGAGTAAGTGGTAACGATTACCTGCACATGATTTTTATTAATAAACATATAGGGTTACGTTCTAACCAACGGCTACACAAATGGCTCTCACAACCCAGAGAAGAGATGCCGCGAGCTCCAAGCCAGTACCGCATTTTACTGGTTTCTCTTCGCATCTTTCGCTGCTTCTTTGGTCATGACTGCGCTTAGCTCCCGTGGCTCTGGCATAACCGGTCGCGGCGGTATCCGTAAAGGTGGGCCATCCATGAGCCAGGTTTAAAGGAACAGCTGGTAAGCCACAATCCGCTGGTTCCTTGTGTGGCATCAACTTATACATCGATAGGTCTTGGAGTCTGATGCAGGCACGTCAATAAAACCCAGGAAACTTCAAGTCGCGGTTGGACATTATCCCGCGGGCTTTACTACATATACCATTGGGGGATCTTCTTTAATTGGATTACGGCGGATGGAATTGAGCTGGCCAGGCGTTTTTGTATCATGATATTTGGGCTTGGCTTTATAGCGATTGTCACGAGTGTGAGAGACGCATGGAAATTAATAATGTATATACGGTATTGGGGGTGGTAATAGGTTGGGGTAATAAAATCGATCATCATATATCATATTACACTTAGTCTTCTCATCTTGATGTAACCGTTAACTAGAGCCTTGGATTGAGAGCTCGGCACTAACCTCAACCATGCTGGGAACACATATAATGTCTGATCTGTGATGACAGCTTCGATTCAAGCAATCACCTCATCCTTAAGCACAATCTGCATGACATCCAAGCTGGAAACTTAGCGCAAAGCGTGTAGATGTTGAGAGTGATGACAGATGTGGTAATTATATCATGAATGTACTGATATTACTAATAACTGCCCTACTTCCCTGTTGTAGCTTGAATACCTCATCTCAGATATGGGGACTGTCCGAAATCGGAAAATGGCCTATAATACCATTCATCTATAACTTGCTCCGCCTGCTTTTCGACAAAAAGCCGCCGATATATGTGCTTCTGTTCCACTATATATATTTGCATCTCATGAACGCCTCCTACGCCAATATACACAATGCTTTCTCTTCCGCTAATCCAACATCACTCTCAAACATATTCTGCATCGTCGCTTATAGTGTAGCAGCTGCCTCAACAGCACCGGCTGCATTGAAGGCGCCCTTATTCGTAAATCGAACCTCGACTGGGTATTTCCAAGTCATGTACTTTGCCCAGCCTGTAAATAACCAAATCAGCTCAAGATTCATAGCAATCGTATGAGAACAGCCATTCGCGTTCCCGCCACTCAACGCAAGTGAATTACTTACCCCAGTAAGCAAACTTCCTCCCAAAGTATTTCCCGGCATACGGAACAATCACCATTGTTAATAACAGCTCCAGCTGCTGCAATGACGCCTCCCATTCTTTCTGTGCATCCGAGGCTTCTTCTGTAGTTTCGGAGGAAAGGTCGCTGCTGTCTATAGAGGAGGGAAGGGAGTCTACATCGTCGTGGTCGGATGTTGAGGGGGATTCGGTGGGGAGGATATAGGAAGAGGAGGTCGACATTGTGATATTGTATCGGGGTTCCTTGGAGGTTTATTGGGAGGTATATTGTATGCACTATAGCGCTACCAATTCAACAGAAGAGGCATTGAGGACTGCGCAAAATTATTGTGGTTGCAGACTGCAAGTTGTACCTTGAATAGATGCTGTCGAGCTATCATTACTGCCGAGCTTCCAAATGCCGGTCCGCTTCCATCGCCGATTAATCACGTGCAATATGCGGGTTGTGAGTCAACGGGTTCAAGACGTCGAGAGGCAACTTAGCATCGTGAGAAGATCTCTACTACAAAAGCACAAACTCAGCGCAATATTCAAGTCAACGAAGATCATTTAGAACTACACAAATTTACCTGCACGTGAAGGCGCAAATCTATCAACCGCAATCATGGCGAGCGAGGTAGGCTATTTCAAATCTCTACGCATCTCACCCCACCTCATTCTTCCGCACACAACGATTTTTAGTACTAACAACATCAACGATTAGGCAGTACCCATACCCGAGAGGAAAGCCCGGAAATCAGTTGCTTTTAGTGAAGGAACATCGATCGTAGACGAGAACGGTGTGGTCACAATGAAGGAAGACGAGCATGACGATACCAAGAACACGGCTTTGTCGCATTCCGCAAGTACGTTTGTAGACTCCCAATTGCAGGCGGGTTTTGCTGACAATTTGAAGGCCACGATGATGCTGCGGATGCCAAGGAAGAAGACGATGTCGCTGATATGTTGAAGAGCATGAAAAAGAAGAAGAAGAAGGTTAAGACTGAGGATGCGGAGGAGGGCGAGGGCGAGGCTGCCGCTGATGGTGGGCTCGATCTTTCTTCGATGAAAAAGAAGAAGAAGTCCAAGAAGCCAAAGGAGGGAACCGAGGAGGATTTCGCCAAACGTGTTGCTGCACTCGAGTTGGGTGACAATGCTGCCGAGGGCGAGGAGGCCGAATCTGCTGAAGCGGGGGAAGTCGATGAAGGAGATATGGAGAAGGGAACTGGAATATGGCAGCACGACGAGACGAAACAAATCGGCTACGAATTGCTCCTCTCCAGATTTTTCACCCTCCTCGCACAAAAGAACCCAGATCACGCATCCAGCGGCTCAAGGAGTTACAAGATCCCACCTCCACAATGTCTTCGTGAAGGAAACAAGAAGACGATTTTCGCCAATATCGCTGAGATTTGTAAGCGAATGAAGAGAACTGATGAGCACGTTACATCATATCTGTTTGCGGAATTGGGAACGAGCGGTTCCGTGGACGGTAGCAGGCGGTTGGTCATTAAGGGTCGTTTCCAGCAGAAACAGATCGAGAACGTGTTGCGAAGATACATCAGTAAGTCATATCGTTTGAAGCTAGTTCAATGAGCCATGCTAATGTTCTACCAGTGGAATATGTCACTTGCAAAACCTGCAGATCCCCAGATACTGAACTCAACAAAGGAGAGAACAGATTGTACTTCATCACTTGCAACTCTTGCGGTTCCCGACGAAGTGTCACCGCCATCAAGACTGGTTTCTCTGCCCAAGTCGGAAAGCGTCGCAGACAACAAGGTTAAACGATTATTGGCAGGCCAGATTTGATAATCGTGGGGGCCGAGAATTGCTTCGCGCTGTACATCAGACATTTCCTTGGAAGCAAGGTCGCGTTCTTTTGCGATGATGGGATTCTTTGGTATAGCATACAAGCACATAGGTGGTAGACATGCGGGAAATTGAGGAACCTCTACCAAAAGTAGAAGAGATGATGAAATGGGATCACATTTTGTAGATGAGGTTTCTAGGAACTCAATGAGAATTGAAGACAGTTGCAAAATATAAGTGAGGATGAAAGGCTGTCTCTAACATGATACTTTAACATTCCCCAGGTCTCATCCCAAGTATTCCGAGTCACTAGATTAACAATATGTCCATGCTTGAGTCTGACCCCACCGCGCCAAGCGGAGACACAAGACTGTATTTAAGCGCCCGGCTCCCATCAATCCAACGAGGACCCCTCGATTCCACTCCTGACGATGTTCCGTCCACGCCTGCAATTGGCCGAACAATCTACAACTGCACGACGCACCACCTTGATTGGCAACAAGATGGAAATAGACACAGCCCCCAAGTACGTATTGGCTGGGCGCGCTAGGTGGGTTGATCCTGGAATCTGGAGGTGAGCTGTTTCTCGCGCGCGGGAGGATTCGAGCTTCCGTTTTCTTTATTTCTAAGAGTTTTCTTGCTTCTTTGGTATATTTCTAGCTGCGTCTGCCTTTGTTGTGAGTAAGTAATTCATGAGAAAGGAATAAGCTTGGGATCCTACAGATTTAAACTGTCAGACAACGAGGTGAGTCGAGTCAATTGAGAGTGCGGGGTCCTTGGTTCCAGGCTGACTTCTGTTTGCGCCGAGTGTAAGACGGCCTTGGATTTGCAATATTTCTGCAAAAGAACTATTCAGCTGAATTCTAATATTTAGAGAGTAAAGAAGCTCTAAATCACAAACATGTCATACCAATATCCTCGTGAGTGTTACCGGAGTGGTAAATAGAGCTCCTACTCACTGTTTTCAGCCCCTCCAGGTTCTGGCCAGCCGGCGCAACAGGCACCACAACAGCATTATGCTCCTCCTCCTTCAACATCACCGCAACAAGCTCAATACTCATACCCACCTCCACAGCAACAAGGTTCTCCAGCTCACGCTACTTCGTACCCTCCTCCCCCGCAACAGCATGGCTCTCCTCCGCAAGCTCAGTCATACCCACCCCCACCGCAGCAACAACAACAAGCGCCTCAGCAGCAGCAATACACTTCCCCACCAAACTTCTCACAACACCGCACGTCTTACCAACAAGCTCCAGCCCAAGCAGCTCCACAACAGCACCAACAGCAACAAGCAGCACTTCCTTCTTATCAGGAACCGCCCCATAGCTCGGGGTACCCAGAAGAAAAGCCAGCCTTGGACGTGAGCAAGACGAGTAACCTGGATCATGGAGCACCAGCTGCTGGCCATTTCGTGGGCGCCAGCACGACCGTAGATGACATTGGAACTTTCAATGGAGGTAGCTACCGCATTAGCCACAGGGACTCGAACAGTATCGTGACGATTCAGCTTGCTATGGGATGTCCTTTGACTGCTAAGCCAGGTAAGAGATAATTCCTTGGGATTGACGATTCTCAAACTCTGACTCCAATTAGGTGCTATGATTGCAATGACCCCAACCATAACACTCAAAGGAGCAATTAAATTCTCCATGAAGAAGCTCCTCGGCGGCGACATATCAGTTTCCACATATACCGGTCCTGGCGAATTACTCCTCGCGCCAACTGCTCTTGGCGACATTACCAATATCCGACTTTCAGGCGATGAGCAGTGGTCTGTTGGGAAGGATGCGTTTCTTGCCTGCACTCAGGGTGTGGTGAAAGAATATAAGCGACAAGGTATCGGAAAGGCTATGTTTTCCGGAGAAGGTCTGTTTGTATACAAGATAAGTGGAACTGGTATTCTGTGGATTACTAGTTTTGGCGCAATTATTAGGAAAGATGTAAGTATTCATTCTGCGCGGCTGTATCGTTCATACTGACGGTTTCATCAGTTGGCGGATGGTGAGAAGTATATCGTTGATAATGGCCACCTGGTGGCTTGGAACACAAAGTATATACTCGAGCGAGTGGCTTCGGGTGGCATTATTTCCGGGCTCTCTTCTGGGGAAGGATTGGTGTGCAAGTTTACTGGGCCCGGAACTGTATTTTTACAGACTAGGAATCCTGTAAGCCCATCTTTTTACCACATTGGTGGAACCGTACTAAAAAATCCAGGCTGCTTTTGCTATGTGGATGTCTGCGAATGCTGCAACAGCATAAAATGATCTCGAGTGCTTTATTGTTAGTGGCGTCAGTGATTGATATCGGGAAGTTTGGAGTAAGAACTGGGGTATGTAGCGAAATCGATTACGCATGTATGAATCAAAATTGAAATCAGATCATATTCTCCCATCTATTGTTGATTCTTGGTCGTTTGAATCGCTTCGTGGCCTGTCCCGAAAGTACCTTCCTCTTGAAAGGACTGATGGCCGTCGCACCCAGGTGCCGCCTTCCTCATCCTCGGAAATGCTAGCATCGAGCATTCTCAACCCAACCAGACTGTCTGTTTTCTTTTCTCTCATACATACAAAGCGAACGCATCACTACTTGTTCCTGAGAACAACTGCCTTTGGGCACAATTTTGGAAGTGGAAGATTTTGGAAAGATCATTGTTTTTATGGTGACTTCCAGAGTGACCAGGAACACCTCCCGCTCCGACTGAATCTGAGAGATAAGTCAACACGGCGCAAGGATCGTCACGGACAAGGTCAGTACTCGGTTCTTTTATCATGTAAAAGTAACTAACAGGCGAGGCCTACAGCAAAGAAGGACAGCAATCGCACACCATCACCTCTCCCTTAGAGGTTTGATGCCTACGAGAAAGATTTCTAGCTAGTCGTGTTCATCGTCCATCTCTGTGTAGGAGAGGATATCGCAAAAGAAATACATCTGGCACCCACATTTCCTGGCAAACCATGCCTCAAGCTTCTGAGAATCGTCACCCGCGGATCGCTATTCGGTCAACACTAGCTAAGAAACCATCTCGTGTCGCTCTTCGAGAGCCAAAAGCTTCACCGGTTAAAGGAGCTGTCAATGCCAAACCAACCGGAAATGTTGGCCGTGATTCTCCAGCAGGATCCATACGAACCAAGCAACCAGAAAAGCCAAACCTGGGATCACCTACTAAGCGACCTACCAAGGGCTCAGTCGAGACTCCTCCTCCCACCAAGACAAGTCTTCGTTCTACAAAGGCTTTCGTGGTGAAGACATACGAGGTAATTGAGGATGATCTGGCTCCAAGAAATCCTACCAAGGGGTCCGACAATGGACAACACTCTGATCATAGCAGTCACAGTCATCCGGTCTTGGCTATTGGTGGCCTTTCCGAGTCGACCAAGAACATGTTCATGGCACACCAAGGCAAAAAGCAAGCGACACCACCAATTCCGTTAAAAGATCCTCGGAGGAGGCTGCTCGGAACAAATAATACTGATGCTGATGACGAAGGAAGTGAGACCTTCGAAGATTCTATTCGATCCGCCCTCGCCACTCCCGGTACTCACAACTACCACCAGAGAGCCCAGACTCCTACAAGTGTTAAGTCTGTCAGATGGGATCCTGCAGTTGTTTCTGTTGGCCGTATCACTTCAGGAGCGAAGCCGGCATTAGATGACTCGCCATGGGTCTTTCCGCCAAGCACTACCAAGGAGCAGACTAGTATTACAGATGTTCTAAAGACCCTTTCACGGTTGAAGAAAGAGGACCAACAAACGTTACGCGACTACTTGCGAGACTTGGGCTCTCCGGAAAGCGAGGATCGTAGCTCCATTACACAACGGCCAAGCCGAGAAGAAACCAACGAGCGATTTGGTCTGGACGGCATGTTTGCAAAGAAGCTCAACCCAGAGGCCTCAGTGTTTAGGAAGGTTTTAGGCCCAAAGAAGCAGACTGAGAAACAGGAAAACCCAAATACGAATCCTCAATTGGAATCATTGGGTGAAACGAAGCAAGCCCGGGAACCGAACGAACCAGTGGTTGTCACGTCCACACCCCGGAAGGGCCTCAAGATGGATATCCCTCACCGACAGAAAGTCGAGAGAAGCTCCAAAGAACCAACTTGGATCAATATCTACAACCCACCATCTGCCAAAGACATGCCTGCAGGGTTTTCCAATTTTGCCAGCAATCCATTAAATCGTAATGGTCCCGAGTTATCTCAGCCATTGCCGGCGCCTGCTTCCAACCTTATGCCGTTGACCTCTGGGTGGCATGGTGGTCTTTATGATCCACAGCAAACAGTCTGGGTACCGATGCCAATATTCCCTACTCCACATGGTTTTCAGGCTCTTCCAATGATTCCGCCACACCTTTGGAATAACACTTTTAGTCATCGAAACCAGTTGCCCTTCAATGACCAGAACGGGGCAGCGCACAAACGTCCACCATACAATCCACGACGACCTCCACACAAGTCAAAGTCTGCAAATGGTCCTCTCGTGGATGTGTCTCTTGCTAATGTACCTCCGGAATGGGGACCGGGTCGAGTTGCTCAACCCGTCGATGAGGCCTGGGGTCAATCACTGATTAATCAGTTTTCGTCCAAGTATCCACGGACTGGAAAGGTAGACATCAAAGCCAAGTACCAAGCACCGGGTCAAATGAGACAAGCCGCCGCAATCCAACAAGAACTCGAGCTTCTTATCTACACGGAGAAGGAGAAAGCTGCGGCAATGGGGAAGGCTGGCCTTGCAAGACCGAAGCCCCCAGTCTCCAGAAAAGAACCTAAAATCACTGTGGTGGAGAAGGGCTCATTTTCATCCGAGAACGAACCATTATCCAGCCAGGCTCAACCGGAAGTTTTGGGGTATGAGCAGCCTAAGAAAGAACCCGAACTCACTGTTGTGGAAAAGCGTCCATCTCCTGCAATGTCTAATCCGTTTTCTACCCCGGAGAAGAAGCATGTATCGAGGAGAGAACCTAGTGTTACTATTGTGGAGAAGCGGTCCTCTTCAGATGATGACCCTTTCACTTGTTCCACAAAATCAAACCTTTTGGCATCATTCGCATCCAGCACAAATACTGTTCAGAAGAGCTGGGAGCAATGGTAAGCTTCTAGGAGTGACAATAAGAATGCTATGAAGGCTCTGTTCGTGAGAAGTTGATCTGATGGGGGTTCGCAAGTATCGATTGTACTAATATTACTTCGAGGAGAACTGTGATCAAGTATGGGTACTTGTGGTTTGAGAGGAGCCATCGTAAAATTGGTTTTGTTGTGTTCTGTTGTGTCTCAATGCTTGTACCTTTTAAAAGTCTATAGCTTTAGTTTTCTTATGAGATATTATCAGTAAAGATGGTTTGACGAGATGTGAGAAAGATGCTTAGTCTGAACCTTAACGCCTACCTTAGGTACTTAATGGGATTCAAGCTTAATGATTCTAGGCCCTTCCCGCTCCCGTTCTTGTCTCCAATCGTCGGCACTCTACAGGTGAATTGTTACCTTACGAAGGTTAAGCGAGGTCCCCCTCGGCTTCACCCGCGGTCATTGTTCTAGCAACGGTGGAACTTCCTGTTATATCCTCTATCGTTTTCATAATCGGTCTATGCAACGAGCTTAACAATCACAATTAATTTAGATCACAATTCAAAATCCTTTTTCATAAAATAGCCGCCGCCTTGGCGATTGGCTATAATTCAGTTCGAAAGTGGGGTTTGCATTTCGTACGTCCCCAGGAAACACCCGAAACGCGGACAAGGAAGAAAACAAACCCTCAGCGGCCGTCTCTGGCCCCCAATACTGCAACAATCACCTTTCGCGTCCATCCACTGGCTAGAATGGCCTGTGAACCCTGAATGTACCCCGTAACACGACATCGAGGTCGCTGTGCATGCGGCTGAACGACGCTATGGGGGGTGGAAAGTTTCCCCCCGGACCCGACGTCGTTCTTCTTTCTAACTGTCATTTCTATCTTCGACGTGTCTGATAATTGAGCTTATATCGTTATCCCCGTTTGACTGTCGTATATCGTAATCGGAGGAGTCTGGCGCGGCATTCTTGTCCCACTTGATTGATGACAAGATGTCGAACTCCACAGGCAGCGGCCAAGCCGACAATAGCGATAATGTCGTGACGCTTCAATTAACGATTGCAGCCCTCGCTATCTCTATTGCAGCTATCTTTCTGTCGACTCTACAGGCGCTGCTCGCGTATTTGCAGTTTGATAACAGTGAGGTGGGGAGACGACGCTGTTCGGAGGAGGTGATGGGCAAGTTGTGGGCTACCAGGACGACGAGGAAGTTCAAGTGGCGGGAGTTTAGGTATCAGGTGTTTTTTGAGGTGCCGGTGTTTTATACGGCTAACCCTGGGTGAGTTTTGGTCTAAATTGTATGAGAGTGGTTGTTAAATGAAGATAGGATTACCGTGGGTCCACTTACCAGGACGAAGCCAGAGTCGACGTTTTGGGATACGCTTTTCCAAAACAATCAAAAAGAGACGTATTCTGAGAACGTGAAAACATTGGAGCCGGAAGCGGAAGCTATGGAGGTGATTGAGCTTCAGAAACACATCCATCCTATCTACAAGATCACTGGTACCAAGACTTCGTGTGCGCACACCATGACTAAGTACCATGAGGTCGACGAGAAGTGGGCTAATGTCCATACCGCCGAAGACGAAGGTTGTTCTTGGGTGCTTCTCCTCGACGCGCTTCAAGGGCAGGAAAAATCTTCCAGAGATTGGGATAATTCTAAAGAGCCGGGCAAGAATCACACTATTTCTTACTTGATCCAGAGGAAGCAGCGGTGTTGGGATTTCATGCCACTTAACATCACCAAACCATTTGCAACTACCACGATTTGTCATCTTGTGGAGATAATCTCAATGCTGGGTCTTGTCTGGACGGAATTTAACTTGCAGCAATCGGTTCTGACAGCAGAGGGAAATGGGTATATGGTCAAGAGCGAGTATATGCAAGGTCTGGGCATCTTGACCAGATTCTCTCGCTTGGGAAAGCCTCAACACAAAGAGGAACGGATGATTCCTTGTGCAGAGATCAAACGACTTTGTTTTGGGGATGTGCCTTCGATATTTGATCAACCTAAACAGAAGCTGCTATTCGGTCCTGGTCGATTTGAAAACACTCTTCGGAAAATCATGCCACGGCTTGATGAGGAGTGCCAAAGAGACTTTCTTGATAACACTGAGAAGCCTTACGTGATCGCGAGTAAGTCGAATAACATCCTGAACACTCATATCAACTGCTAACCGCCAAATAGGTAGTTTTGAACTGCTGGGTATGGTTGCCAAGTCTGTCCACATCCTAGGGTCCCGGTTCCGCAGACTCCCAAACCCTTGTGCAGCTACATGGAATCCAAATCTAAACATGATAGATTGCCTGCTTGCATTGAGTCAGCAATTGAAAAGCCCGGATGGCGCCAGCCTAGGAGACCATAAATTGAGAAATGAAATCCAAGACTTATTCACAAACGGCAGTCTTGGCAAGATTGATTTAGACAAGAGGATCCAGACATATATTCGCGCCAACAAAGAAAAAAATGATCCTGGAGCGAGATCAGGATGGGCTTACACTGCAGAGGCCGAACGAACAGCCCATGAACAGCTAATGGAAGAAAACTATGATACTGCACACCGAGACCTCCTCGATTCTCTCCACGACAACATCCTTTCCATCGACCGCAAACTAGAAGACATGATCGACGACGTCCGAGAAGTCCTCGCCTGTCACTTCAACGCAACATCCAAACTCCACCGCGAGCTCGAAGACCTACTCGCCGGCGCAACCCTCGACAACACGAAAGAGAAGATCTTAATCAACTTCTACTTTGCGGAGGTTCTCCCTAAAGTCACGGCTGGATTGCCTACTTCGGCCGCCAGCACACCTCAAAGATCGGCGACGCTGAAGCCGCCTTCGATCACGGTGACGAGCAGCCAGTCGTCGACGCTGGGGTCGAATGCGTCGGATACCCGGAGTGCGGTTTGGTTGGCGTTGATGTTTAAGATGTGTTCGTGGTTGTTTCTGCATGATTTCAATCCGTATGATCGGATGATTGAGCGGAGCGAGTTTAGTGATAATAGGTTGCCTGTTTATATTGGGTAATGTGGGAAAAGTTGAGAGGATGGGGTTATACTTGGGGCTTCATGGATTGGGGATTGGGAGTATGGGTTGTGTCGTGTATATTCGACGTAAGGACATATACTGGGTATTGTTTGGATTTTGTCATCCAAATGGCAACGAGGTTATGAAGGAGGATGACGATGATATCAAGAGGAGAAAGCTGGGATGACGGAAGGATCCATATGAAACCACACAGATAAAGCAAGCATACATGAGTCGACACCTGATAGTATGTTTCCTGGAAGAAAGCTAGTTGTGCAGTTTATCACTCGATTTCTGCTTGATTTCATTCTTTTTGCTTATTAGCTATTCATTCACATACCTAGATATCCATTTAGGTACTTCTCTACTTGTAGCTGGCATTAGTTTTATAGAGCCGATGCGGCCCGTTGAGCGCCAGGCGTGAAATGTGGGGCTCTCCGTCGCGTCCACCCACCACGCTCTGAAGCTCGACAGAGCTTCATCTGGTTGGGCTCCAACCTCTCCAACCTTGAACACTTGCGATGACACTGCGGCAAGCTCTAAACCCTTAGCGCATGACAGAGAAACTTCCACATCAACAAAAATGGCAACACCGACCGCTTCAAAACACCCCCAGGTGGTTGCGACTCCGCCAGTATCAACGCCCTTTTCAACCCACCATCCCCAGAACCCAGCATTCTCTCCTCACGGCCCCCGCTCTGTCGTTCCGTCGCCCCAGCAAGTCAAAAAGAGCCCCGCGAACTCTTCGACGCTATATGGATATGGTAGTGGAGCAGGTGGTGGGGGTGCAGGCGGGTTTGGAGGAGGGTACGACAGTCCATCCGCCGCAATGGCGTTGGGAGGTGTGGACTTGGAGGGAATGGGAATGGGCCATGGCCTTGGTGGTGTATTGGGCGGTCGACAGGTAGAAGACGAGAGGAGGAGAAAATTAGAGGATGTTATTTCGATACTGTCAGTCAGTAAGGGCCGTTTGAGTGCTGCGGGCGTGGAACGTTTAGCACAGCGATTGGGGCTGGAGATCATGTGGCAGGATAATATGAGAGATGGATCGAAAACGCTGATTATTGCTGGTCCTGCGCATTTGGCGCTTGATATCGACTTTATGAGTGATGTGGTTCAGAAGGTTGCGCTTTCGTTTCCTGATTCGCCTGATATTGTTACGAGGCATACGGAGAAAGCTGGGAATATCTTGTTGGAGGATCTGAAAATTGGGCCAGAGGAAAGCACGTTGACGAAATCGCTGAACCGGTTTGCTGCGAATCTGGAGAGGCTGGCTGCTCTCGACAAGTTGAGTGGGAATCCGGGGCTTAATTGTCATGAAGCTATCGCGGGTATTTATGAAAATCTTGAAAAATTACATGAGTGGGAGGTTCAGAAAGTCAAAGCGGACTCAGATATGGCGAAGAAAGATCATGAGTTTGTGCAAAGGGCAGTAATGTGCACACGGAGTGGCAAGCCGGTTATGCACTCGAGAGACCGCCTAGGACTGAGTCTGGATTATTGGCAGAACAAAAGGATGATTACTAGGAAAAGACTGAAGCATGAGGAAGAAAAAACTTGGTCTTTGTTGGTGGAATGCGCGCCATTACCTTCACTTACCGTCTTCCCGCCACTGAGAGTTTCGCAAGAGTGGATTTCCCAAAAGATTGTTCGAGACACTGCTGCAAACGACATATTTGCCGAGGCCCTTCAGCCCCAGCTCGACTGGCAAGAGCCAGATAGTACGGTTGTCCCTGCGAAAGCCGACGCCATGGGAGGCGTTGAGGGTTCAAAAGAAAAGGTTCTGGATGTTATCTTTATGGCCAAATTTGACCCACCCCTAATCGTTCCATATTCCATGGCAATGACCATTTACAACTCAACAAACGCACCCTTTGACATGTATCAAACTAGCAGGTTTGACGGTCTTATGTTTCCGCACTCCGGTGACTTAGTGGACAGTAACGCGTCGAGGACGATCAATTCCCAGACCACAATTCAAATACCTGAGAGGGAGGGTAGGGAGGGCCAGACTCGAATACACAAGAATACGCTCTTGATCGATAAGATTGGTTATGGTCGTACCCTCACAGAGCTGCCGTTTTCACATCCCCAGCAGTTGGTAGCCATGTTGCCTTCTCTTCGCAAATATGCGTTTCTCTCTTCACTCCTTTTGAAAACTTTCGGACCGGGTCTGGAGCCGACACCCATTTCTGCGGGACCTCAAAGCACGATTCTGAGTAAATCGGATGAGTTCTCCAAATTCATGAGCAACGAATTCAAGCCCGCCACTACGTTTACCAAGTCAGATCTCTCACTAGACGCAATGCTACAAATCGACTCTGAAAAGGTGAGATTGCGAGTAATCTTTCCAATGCGGAAGGAGAAAGCCGATCTACAGATCCAGATCAAGCTGAACGGTGCTGTGGAGATCGAAAGTGAAAATGTGTTAAACAAAG
The DNA here is from genome assembly GCF_000409485.1 of Glarea lozoyensis ATCC 20868. Lineage (NCBI taxonomy): Eukaryota > Fungi > Ascomycota > Leotiomycetes > Helotiales > Helotiaceae > Glarea > Glarea lozoyensis. The sequence goes on along the minus strand of NW_007361001.1, from coordinate 2,512,197 downwards.
ATGAAGGAACGGGGAAGAGCCTGAAGAAGGAAGATCTGGCTAGAGCACTTGAAGTCTGCGAGGACTTAGGGATATGGGCTGAATTCATTAGGTGGCGTTTGGCTTAGCATATTGGGGGACAGGTTGTTTTAGGTTTTGAATATGATACCCTTTTGCATTTTATGAGGTTGCTGATGTTCCCACAGTGCTTGTGAAGTGACAATATCTGTCTGGTGTTTGCAACACCCCTGATCTAGCCGAGACGGCTTCGACCCCACGTTTTGCTTATCACCGAAGATTTCCATCTTCGCAATATGGATAAAACACTTCAAACTTAGCAAGAGCAACCAAATGCCATCTGACCTTCAAAACATATATCCGCATTCGTACTGGAACATCATACTCCGTCGCTGCATTCGGGTCGGTCGTTGCTAAAGTGACGTACTCAACTCATGAATGGTTTCCATTCGCTGAAAAATACACTTCCTTTGTTTCCACGGATGATCAAGCTTCATGTTATACTGCCAAATATTGAAATAACTGTTTTCATTCGTTCTAGCTGCCGTTGTTACTATCCAGCACAAGTCATGTCTGCTGTTCTGCCGGCCATGCTATTTCTGTCATTTGGAGCCGAAACGTGATGGGTCGGCACATGGGTCTGTTGGGCTTCTTATATATATTCTTCTTCTCAGATTTCGATACTCGATGTCAATATTGTTCGAGTAAACATAGTACATCATGAAGTTTCAAGTTTCATGCTCGCTTTCTGTCCTCGTTGGAGTGGCTTCGTCTCATACTATCTTTACTCAGTTGACTGCTGGTGGAGTTACAAATGGTGAGAAATCCGAGATACTGACATGTATGTATTTCGCTAAATCTGTCTAGGCATTGGTGTTGGTATTCGAATTCCATCTTACGATGGCGTGAGTTTCGTTTTTCCTGCTGTCACTCTTCATATTGACAAAAGTAGCCGATCACAAACGTAAACTCGAATGATATCGCAGTAAGCATTCAAACCTGAATTCCCACATCCGTTATTTGATTCTGATACAAATTAGTGCAACGGCGGTCCAAATCCAACAACTCCGTCCTCAAAGATTATCGATGTGCAGGCCGGCTCAACTGTCAAAGCGCGATGGAGACACACCCAGCAGAGCGGTTCAAATGATATTATTGATGCTGGGCACTCCGTAACTAGCCCTTCTGTTTCCCAATCTTGAGGGCTTAACTGATTCTATACACAGGGTCCGGTCATGGCGTATCTGAAGAAAGTTAGCAATGCTGCGACTGATCCTGGCTATGGTGGGTATGCTCTAGTGTTTTCGTCTAGGTTGCTTACTTACGTTTGAGTTAGGTGGTGGATGGTTTAAGATTTCTGAAGCCGGTCTTATTAATGCTGCTTGTAAGAAATCTCGAACGTTCCTTAGGTGCCAATCTAATGATTATCAGCAAAGCAATGGGCCGTAAACGATCTGGTAAGACGCGTCACATCATCTCATCATTCATCCAATAATAAGAACTCAGATCAAAAACCTCGGCGAACAATCAATCCCAATCCCATCATGCATAGCATCCGGTCAATATCTCCTCCGCGCAGAACTTATCGCTCTTCACGGAGGTAAGCATCCTCCCCACCTATCCAGAATCACACACTGACGATATCTAGCCGGTTCATCTGGAGGAGCGCAATTCTACATGGAGTGCGCGCAGATCAACATTACAGGTGGTACGGGCGCGAAGAGTCCGGCTACTGTCAGCTTGCCGGGTGCTTATAAGGTATGTTCTTATGTAGTAGAAGGGAATGGAGGAAGTGACTGATAGGCGATAGGCGAATGATCCAGGAATTTTGGTTAATATTTATTCTACGCCGGCGATTTCGAAGTATACTATTCCTGGTATGTGTTTCTATGTGGCAGTAATACGTGTTGTGGCTAATCATCCGTGCAGGTCCGCCAGTGTTTACTTGTTAAATGAAGCGTATCTTGGCGGTAGGAAGATGTTGGAGGTCGAGGATGTGTTTGGATAGGTGTGAGCATGGTAGAAAATTGCGATGTGGACATATCTAATCATCACGGTGATAATCTATCAATATGAAAGTCTTGACCGTTGCAGTTATCTTTAGGTTCGATATTTCATTTTATGTTCCCTCCACCTTTTGGATGAATAGTTGCACTCGCGCCTCACGATTGCGCTCTTCGGTTTTTGAGCGGTAGATCACTGGGCCACTAGAAGGGAACTAGAAATGGAAGCCTGAGCTTGAATGATCCCCAATCCGAGAGATTAATCCAGAGTCTTCAACTTTTTATGACTGACATGTTGCTAGCGCACCTGTTATATCTAGGGGGGAGGAGGTGGAGCGGGTGAGGGCGGTGATACATGGTCATATTCTTCTACTATTTACAGCCACTCGCATAATCTTCCTCCAATATAACATCTTTCTCGTTCTTACATAACTTTATCAAAGTTCCATACCTAGCACGACGCAACTGGTGGGCCTGGGACGGTATAACTGGTGAACTAGATCCATCGTCAGCAAGCACTCAATAAAGTCTCGACGGCGTATCCCGCGTTCTATCAATTATCGTCAAACTTACCCCGCTATAAATATTCGCAGTATAACCCGGATCCGTCTTCTTGAAAGCCCCAGGAATAGCAACCTTGGGTCCCAAATCCGTGCTTCCACCGCCAGTAATCGTCACCTGCGCGCAAGAGATGTAGAATTGTGGGGTTCCGCCTGGGTATGGGTTATGGATCGCAAGAGATTGGATTCGAACGAGGTAATCTCCGCTTGGGACACATTTTGGGAGGTTGAATGTGTATGTTTCTAAACATCTATCAGCCTTGCAGATATGAAAATGGACGAGTACTTACGTTTCAAATCCCAAGTTCCTCCTGGGAACTTTGGACCGATATCAAGGATTTTGAACCACACGTTTCCGGAACCGTCGAAGTCGGCAGCGGCGCCCGGTGCTTTGGCCATGTATACTGAGATGGGTCCTTGATGGTACACTGCTGTGTCGGTTGTGAAGGATACTGCTGATCCTGCTGCAAGAGAAACAGTGCCAGTTGAGCCTCCAGTCGCTCCTCCTACATTACAACGAAGGTCATTGCTTGCTAGATCTTTGGAATGTTAGACGCGAGACGTTGTTACGGTATGGAGGTACGTACCAGTTACGGGCGAGTTGTAGTTGGTGTTCTTTCGAATGTATGTGAATGTCGGGTTTTTGACATTGTTGGCGGTGAGCTGCTGGAAGATATCTGATTTCATTTAGTCTTGTGTGGCGCGGTATCAGTTCACCAAGGTAGAACCTACAATGTCCTGATACTTGGCTCGACAGAGTCAAGAGACCTGCTGTTAAGATTGAAAATCCCTTCATGATGTGCTGATGACGAGGTTACGATAAAACAGAGAGGTTGTGATAATACAGAAGAAATTCTGAAAGTATCAGAACTTGCAAAAAGAGAAGTCTTCCCTTATATTTGCGAGAGAGTGGTTAAAAATACTGCCTCGGAAATTTCCAAATTTGTACCCGAGAATCTCTATCTTGGAACTACGTACATTGCCAGCAACCGTAGGCCAAATATTTCAGATTTTGAAGTCTAGAGCATCTGATTACTGCAAAGTTGTGGATGAAGAGTAATATAGATGACTTTTCTATCATCATTTGACCTCATATGTTCCATACCAGGTCATTGATTGGGTGAACAATATGGAAAGCAATATATCCTAATTGCTTCCAAACTCGAGACAACCTTTTGTCGTGCTTTATTCCTGGGGCACGGATCACCAGTTCCTGGCGTGGACAACTCGATACCTCGATCTGATATATTGCAAGGAAAAGTAACAGCCTTTTCAGAATAAATGGATTAAGGCTTCTATTCGACCACTAAAACAATATTGGACTTTTTGGTTTGCTTCATCTGAGGCCCTGTTATTTCGGCTTGGAGATTCTAAACTTAAATATAGCATACCTTCTGATAAACTGCCAACAGGTAGTTGATCAAGTAGAGTAATTTGAGGAGTATATATTAAACTCGACAATAAAATCTCCGCGCTCCTAAAGGCGTATTCTGAGAGGAGCGCATAACACTACGAACCCTCCTGTTTGTTGCAGCCTTCGCCACACGGATATCAAAGGAAAACCCTACGGTTACCTGCTCAAACGGTCCGAGATCAATGACTTTTGAAGTCGTTTGATTTTGGCCACTTCGTTTCATGAGGAAGTATAGTTTGATTCGTGGTAGATTCTTGTTGCGTTGGAAGTGCGGTCCGATCGCATTCGTCAGAACCTTATGAGATTCCTAGATTTTAATCTAGTAGTACCGAAAATAAGTCAGGTGGAAGAAAGTTTGCGCTGTAGCAAGGAAAACGGGTTTAGCCTGTTGTAAACCCCTGATGTGAAAAATACTAGATTCAATTGAAGGGAGCGGGAGGTCGTCGTTAGTGAGGGCATTGTAGGCCGAAAATTTAAGCGAATGGTTTAAAATAGACATGTCGCTTCAGACAACACTTCAGTCGCAGAACCTGCCAGAAAGCAGAATTTAACGACTCGTGACCAGACAATCGGTTATCCTACCCTCCAACAAGATATTGCACTGCTATCTTCGACCGGAAGCTGCCTGAAAGCCCACGTTCCCGTTTATGAGAGCCATATTACCTTGTTTACGCTTCCATGTTGATGGGTCAAATAATGGCCATGTTTGGGCGATAAGAGGCTTGCTGCAGGTACTACAGAAATCAATCGTTTCGCCCATTCAACTTTCTTAAGAAAGCTGATATACCAGCAAGGGATACAAGGACAATGATCGCTACCGACAGGGGCCTCCGGCCATCCACATGTTTCTTCGAAGAACCAAAAAGATGGCGCTCTTCTCCACGTCTAGACTTGGCTCGCCCGGGCAAGAATTCCGCTTCCTTGTGGATGATCAACGACAAAAGTTGTCACAGAGACGCCAAGTACCAAATGGTCAATAGAAGTTTACTGCCGGCCCGGAATATCCTAGAATCAGTGGAGATTCCCCGGAGTCTTTCCTCGCGCTTGTTCAAGGCTCCCAGAATGCCGTGTACTTTGACCAATGGGAATACTCGTTGTTGAAGATCGAACCTGCATATTCGCTAGTTCACGATAACTCTATTACTTATCCATTGTTTCAATGGGAAATGGTCAATCTATCGTCGGCAGCAGCCTCTTTCATGCAATATCTGTTCGCCACAAGATTGGCCATAATCCGCTAACATTGTCAAGAGACCAGTATCACTGGCTTCCTTGGAGGTCTGCAAGCATGTTCGAAGTGGCTTTTGAACGCTTGACCAAATTGGGCTTCTCGGAGTGGCTTGCCAGTGATACTCACGGTTCCGTCTCCGTGCTACTAGGATTCAGATAAGTGACAATCAGTACCAGCAACGTAAGTATAAAAGGCCATACCTCGGTCGTGGATAGTTTTTGGATGTACAAGACAGCTAAACTCATATTCAGGATTACTACTCTTCTACAAATATGGGATTCAAACATCTTCTTGTTGGGGCTTCTTCCCTAGTTCTGCTAGCAGCAGCTCAAGAAGCAGCGTATGCTCAATGTGCGTAGAACTTTAAGGATTTCCAAATCATTACTAACAATAAACAGGTGGTGGTACCAACTGGCCAGCATCAAAAACAACCTGTGTGTCTGGATATGTCTGCAGTTACGGAAACCCATTCTATTCTCAATGTCTCCCCGGTTCCGCTACTCCCTCCAGCTCGAAAGCAGCCAGCACAGTCCCACCCACTGGAAGCAGCACCAAGCCCCCACCAACAAGTACGACAGTACCTGCAGGCAGCAGTAGCACAACAGTCTCTGCAGCCCCGGGGACAACTGTGGCCCCCGTTGCAGGAAACCCTTTCTCAGGAGTAGCACTCTACGCCAACCCATACTACGCCTCTGAAATATTGACTCTAGCGGTCCCTTCGCTTACCGGTGCAATGGCAGTAAAGGCGTCAGCCGTCGCTAAAGTGCCTACTTTTGTTTGGTTGTAAGTAGTAGCGTTTGTCGCTTCCTTTGCATTGAACTAACTTTTTCTAGGGATACCGCTTCTAAAGTTCCGCTCATGGCGACCTTTCTTGCAAATATTCGTGCCGCAAACAAAGCTGGTGCGAGTCCTCCTGTAGCTGGAACCTTTGTCGTGTATGATCTGCCAGACAGAGATTGTGCAGCTCTAGCTTCTAACGGAGAGTATTCTATCGCCAACGGCGGTGTCGCTAATTACTACAAGTACATTGATTCCATCAAGGCTCTCCTTGTGACTTATTCAGATGTCAAAGTCATTCTCGTGATTGGTAAGTTCAAAATGAGGAATTTCGATTGTGCATTACTAATCTTTTGTTACAGAGCCTGACAGTCTGGCAAACATGGTGACAAACATGAACGTACCCAAGTGCGCCAATGCAGCGGCTGCATACAAACAGTGCACCCAATATGCCATTGAGCAACTCAACCTTCCTAACGTTTCCATGTATCTTGATGCAGGACATGGAGGTTGGCTGGGCTGGGAAGCAAACATCGGTCCAGCTGCCAAACTCTACGCAGATCTGTACAAAGCTGCTGGAAAACCTGCCGCTGTCAGAGGTCTTGTGACCAATGTGGCCAACTACAACGCATGGAGCATAGCAACTTGCCCTTCGTACACTCAAGGAGATGCGAACTGTGATGAGAAGCGTTACATCAACGCTCTTGCTCCGCTTCTTACCGCTGCTGGATTCCCTGCGCACTTTATCGTTGACGTTTGTAAGTATTTGAAGTTTTTCTGTTTTCATACTATTAGCATTTTCTAACATCATCCAAAGCGCGTAACGGTGTTCAACCAACTGCCCAGCTGGCTTGGGGTGACTGGTGTAATCTCAAGGGGACTGGATTTGGTGTTCGGCCTACTACCAACACTGGTGACGTTTTAGCCGATGCATTCGTCTGGGTGAAGCCTGGAGGAGAGGGCGATGTAAGTGACAAACCGATTGTGAATGTGCGCCCCAAATTAATTCAGCTAGGGAACTTCTGATACAACCTCAGTACGGTACGATGCCCACTGTGGTCTGGCTGATGCTCTTACACCGGCTCCCGAGGCCGGAACTTGGTTCCAAGCATACTTTGCCCAATTGTTGGCGAATGCAAACCCATCATTCTAAGTCATTGATCGGTGAAGCTACTTTCCAAGAAAAGTTTCTTTTTTGTAAGATGGATCTTTAGACGGACTAGGGGCTGGTTTTGAGATAGCTTCCATAGCACCTCGCACTCTGCATCAATACCAGCTTATTTTATACCATTTTGCTCGATGATAGTGACTACTTTATTGGTTGACGTACTGCGGTTGAGCCTCTATTCTTGGCTTGCTTCCAATTACACTAAGATAATTAACGGGTGTGACATCTGTGTTCCGAGTCTTTGGCAAGGTTCGGATCATGAACCGAGAATAGATTGTTCTGACATAACTAATTTAGATTATCGATACTGTAACATGCAGGATGTGATGATGTCCTCTTCCTCTTCTCAAGTGCCTGACGCTAAGTGACGGCAAGAGTAGCACAAAATGGGCACTGTAGATGTGTATGCCTCAACAACAATTGTGCCTGTTGAGTTGCAGGTATTCCTTTCTTTGTTTCCTTTCTCTGCTGTACAACTCGGATTAATATACTTCTGTAGCACTCGAAGATTCGAGACAGTCTTGAGTGTGGGCACCATATCTCACATCGTTAAAGTTGCTGCCGAACAGATGAACGACTGAAATAATAGGTCGCTATTAGGGACTTACAACATCTTCTGTATTCCCAATACTATAACTCCCACAGGAAAGCAGTCAATGAGTATAACATTTAAGTTAACACCCACCTTGGACAAGTCAGAGCAAAACTCCTGACCACTTTGATTTTGGCTTGTGAAGAAGTGCAGCCCATGTTCTCCAATAGATTTGAGGTTAATTTCTCCATAATACTATGCACCCCGCAATCTCGGGGCGCTGCCGCCGTCACGGCAGGTCGAGTACCGCCTGCCTCCCTTTTTGATGCGGGAAATTAAGCGAGACGTGGCATTGTAGAGACATGCGGGACATGGCTGTCCGTTTAAATACCCAGGTTAATAGGGAAATTGGAAGAGGGGTTGCGTGAGCAGATACTTGGCATACTGCTCTCATGTACCCCACATATTGGCGTAACAGCCGACATTAAAGCTCATCGGGTATTGATCAAGCTTTACGGATGCCTCTCCCTGCGATCGATATACGAAATTTGGCCTCGGCGTAGCAAGATACATCTTAAATACGCCGAGTCGATTCCCAAACTCACGAGGACTTCATCGTAAGCCAGTTGTTGTACAAGTGATGAATGGTGCGCTTCTTCCCACATAGATCGACATGTTCGATAGCTCCCTGAAAAGCGGACCGATTATACATACAAAATATTTCCCGCCTGTTGTAAAATGTAGATGAACACTATGTTAGCGTTCTTTTTCATTTGTGGGAAACTTTAGTTTGATACTGTTTCACATAAATCATGCTTTCAAGCCTGATATTTAGCGTTCTCACTCTGTATCTTGCTCTGCCTATATAAGCTGTACTCGCCAGTGATTCTTCCCAGAAACAACTTACTCCAATTCAAGACCACCATCTGCGACAATGAAAGCACATCTTGCTTTAGGCGTCTTGATTGCAAGGGGAATATCGGCACTTCCCAGCAACGTTCTGACAGAAAGAGCGGCAGCTGCAAATGGGACCGTAACATATGGTTTGCTTCTACATTGCATAATTTCTATTCAACATACCTAACAACTGCTTAGCGGGTGTGAATATTGCGGGTTTTGATTTTGGGTGTTTGACGGATGGATCTCAAGACCCCAAAAAGGCAGTACCTCCTGTCAACGGCCTCGGTGGCCCTGATGGCGCCGCTCAAATGTCCCATTTCGTGAAAGACGATCATTTCAACATATTCCGTCTGCCCGTTGGCTGGCAATACCTGACAGGCTCAACACTATCATCCACCTCGACTCTCAACGCTGGTAACCTACAGAAGTACGATCAACTTGTGCAGGCATGCTTGAGAAGCGCCAGCACCACCGTCTGCGTACTCGATATCCATAATTATGCAAGATGGAACAAGCAGATTATCGGCCAAGGAGGGCCTACCAATGCACAATTCGTCGGATTGTGGACCCAACTGGCTGCGAAATATAAAGGGGAGACGAGAATAGCGTTTGGATTGATGAACGAGCCTCATGAAGTTGATATAAACAAATGGGCAGACACTTTACAGCTTGTTGTTAACGCTATAAGGGGAGCTGGTGCAACTACCCAAATGAGTGAGCCGGAAACCTATCTTGCTATATGTCTCATTGCTGATCTGGAATAGTTTACCTCCCTGGAAATGATTACACATCAGCTGGAAGATTCATTTCAAATGGCTCAGGCGCTGCGCTCATGAAAGTAACGAACCCAGATGGTAGCTTCACGAACCTGATATTCGATGTCCACAAATATCTTGACAGTGACAACAGTGGAACACACACTGATTGCGTGACCAACAATATCGACTCTGCCTTTCAGCCTCTTGCGACTTGGCTGAGAACCAACAAGCGCATGGCAATTTTGACTGAGACTGGTGGCGGTAATACGGCGAGTTGCACCACGTACATGTGCCAACAGATTGCCTTTTTGAAGTGCGTAACCTTCTAAAGTTGAAGGTCGAAAGAACTAAGCTAACGTTCGCCTAGTGCAAACTCAGATGTATACTTAGGTTATGTCGGATGGGCAGCGGGGTCCTTCGATGGTACATATGAGCTGACCGAGACACCCACTGGAAGTGGAAACAATATGCAAGACACTTCACTTGTCAAAGCATGCCTCAGGAGATGATCATTGCCTGCGGTATTGCAGCAATGAATTACTCTATTGTAGTGAGGGATGTCACTTTCTTGCCGCTTTTCAATCCCAATCGTATGATCTAGCACGAAAATATAGAATACGACAGTAAAAACCTTCTTACAGATAATTAAGCGTTGTGAGCTCAAAGGTGTCGTCCGGCACTGGAAAGGACGACTACCAATGAACCAGCTATTCTGCATCAAGCGTCCTCGTTCGACTCTGGCATGTGAAGATGCAAAGTGCGGAGTAGACCATTTGTTACTATAAATTTAAGACGGTCCCTAAAACTTTGTCCTATGCCGATGAATGAATTCGCTGCGCCTTTGAGAAATGGCATCTTCAATCCAGAGAGCTACTGGAAATGTGATAGCATATTGGTGTAGCTAAATTTTGTGAGAGACGGGCGCAGTAGTTCGAAACAGCTCTTCTCACTCATCTTTTATTCGCAGAGTTCGAAAGTGACGAATTATTTGCCAAAGAAATTAGTAATTTTCTGACTGCCTGTTCCCTTTGGAGGGCTTGCTGTGTTATTGCTTGTGGCACTTCGGGTCTTCCGTGCGGATTTGTGAGGAGAGGATGACGGTTTGGAATTGGCGGAAGTTTTGGCGGACTTGTTAGGCGTCCCTTCTACTGGCACATCCTCCAATTCTCGCTTAACCCCTTTCTTGACATCTTCGGGGACAGGAAGAGGTGCATTATCTTCCGTTCCAGTATGATCAATTGTCTCGCGAAACTCATCCGAGTCATGCTCAATCTTAATATCCTTTGCTTCATTGCTAGGTGTGTTGTCGTTTTCCTGGGCCTTGGGAATTGCCGGAACTAGCGTTTTTGAGACTGCTGATGTGTCATTGGCATTGGCTTTAGGCTTTGTGAAAAAGTTGGCGATATTAGACTTATTCTCGCTACTAGCCACGGGGATGACGAATTTTGGTGAGTTGTTTCCAACTTTTCCCACTTCCTGGCTGACAGGATAGCATTCCAATTCACCTTTGAAAGGCTGTAGTAATGCTTGGAGTTCCTTGGACCAGGTGTACCGCTTGGGATCCAGCCAAGTCCGTATGTCCTCGGAGCCGTTTTCGAGTATAACGGGCATTCGATCGTGTAAGAATCTCAATTGTGGATTGGAGTCAGTAGTGATAACAGTATAAGTATAATGTTTGTCCGTACTTCCTGGACATATTCGTTAATGCTTCATTACTTTACGAGTGTGGAGGCGTAATATACCTTCATATTTTACACAGTCCCAGAGTCCAGCAAAGCACATCAACTGCCCGTCTTTTCTCTTGGTGTAATGAGGGATTTTAGTCTTGTCTTTTTTGAGCCATTCGTAAAAGCCTTCTGCTACGACGATGCAACGCTTCTTCTGTTTCATGGTATTCCACATACCCCGATTTTCTATCAGCGAATCATCTCGGCAATTGATTGTCTTCATCATAGAACCATAATCTGGATTGCGTTTCGTCCAGAATGGAATCAATCCCCATTTCATTGACTGCAATTTGTATTTGATGGGACCTGGATCATATTCCTCCATCGAGTCATTAGGATTAGTCTCATGTTCTCGATCACTGTCAGTACGCTGTGTAGGACCAGCACCAGTATCTGGGGTGTCTGCTCGATACACAATCCCATGGTACCCCGGTGCAAAGTTGTAGCTTTGCCGGGGCGCGTTGGGTGCATCGTCGTCTGGAAACTCATGTACTGGCATGTTTTCATTTTCGAGGTAAGCACGTACCTGCGCCGGACGCTATTAGAATAATTAGTAAAGTCATATTCAACCTGTCAAAGAATCTTACCAGATGCATACTATAACGTCCGCACATCTCGATCGATTTACCGTAGATAGCGTGACAACTGATGGTATAGACACGTCAGATGCAGGTTACCTGCTCAGTAGACAGGCAAATTGCGCGATGGTGGTTGCACAGATGAAGTCAGTTCGGTCTACTAGTAGTGGAATCTCTCCTCCCTCTGCTAGACTGTGATGATAACTGACATCAGGGAGTCGTGGAGATTGTTCCAGAGCATTTCATTTTGCCACTTAAACGCCAGATCATGTGATAACGTGAGATGGGGGAATCATGTGACTGATAAGAGTTGTCGACGCTAGCCTTATCGCCGCAAAATTTCCTGGTCGGCAAAATTTATTTCTTGCCGGGAGGTCGAGCGCATTCGAACATCAACACTTTGAAGTACAACTGGCCACCATGGATTCTTCCGAATTGCAAAACAAGAAGCGCAAGAGAAAGCATTCGGCGTCGAAAGGCGAACCTGCAGAGGCTGCTCCCAAAAATGTTGAAAATGTGGTGAAGGATAAAAAGTCCAAAAGGTCCAAGGACGATAAAGCAAACAAGAAAGCTAAGAAGACCCACGAATCCGACGAAGAGGAAGAGACTTTCGAAGGAGGCATTTCGAATGAGGCTATAGACATAGCTGAAGCAAAAGACAGCGATGGGGAGGTTGTGAATGAGACGCCGGAAGATGAGGACGAGGTCAATGGAGATACAGATCTGGTGGGGGGACCCACCACGGGCGCTGGCACACTCGCCTTACCGTCGACAGGAGTTGAGGCACAGAAATTCTCAGAGTTGAATTTATCAGAAAAAACAATGAAAGCATTGGTGGAAGATATGAAGTTTGAGACGATGACAGAAATCCAGCGCCGAGGCATTCCACCTCTTCTAGCTGGTCGCGATGTCCTTGGAGCTGCGAAAACAGGATCTGGAAAGACTTTAGCATTTTTGATCCCAGCAATTGAAATGCTAAGCGCATTGCGATTTAAGCCTCGTAACGGAACTGGCGTTATTGTCGTATCGCCAACAAGAGAATTAGCCCTCCAGATTTTCGGTGTCGCGCGCGAATTAATGAAACATCATTCGCAAACATATGGAATAGTCATTGGTGGAGCAAACCGACGAGCAGAGGCGGAAAAGCTTGCCAAAGGTGTCAATCTTATTATAGCTACGCCGGGTCGTTTACTGGATCATCTGCAAAACACTCAGGGCTTCGTTTTCAAGAATCTCAAAGCACTGGTAATTGATGAAGCCGACCGAATCTTAGAGATTGGATTTGAGGACGAGATGAGGCAGGTCGTCAAAATCTTACCTAAAGAGGAGCGGCAAACTATGCTGTTTTCTGCGACTCAAACAACTAAGGTTGAAGATTTAGCCAGGATATCGCTACGTCCTGGACCTCTATATATCAACGTCGATCATCAAAAGGAGCACAGCACTGTAGAGGGCCTTGAGCAAGGTTATGTTGTGTGCGATTCCGACAAACGATTCCTTCTTTTATTCTCGTTCCTTAAACGCAACATCAAGAAGAAGATAATTGTTTTCCTCTCGAGTTGTGCTTGCGTTAAGTATCACGCCGAACTCCTCAACTATATCGACCTCCCAGTCCTGGACCTTCACGGAAAGCAAAAGCAACAGAAACGAACAAACACTTTTTTCGAATTCTGCAATGCAAAGCAGGGTACGCTTATATGTACTGATGTAGCTGCCCGTGGTCTTGATGTAAGTCTCAAGATTTCGCTGTTCATCATCTCGTCGCTAACAGGTTCTTAGATTCCCGACGTCGACTGGATTCTTCAGGTTGATCCACCAGATGATCCCAGAGATTATATTCACCGTGTGGGTCGAACAGCGCGTGGTTCCAATGGCAAAGGAAGGTCCTTGCTCTTTCTCCAGCCATCTGAGATTGGCTTTCTTTCTCACCTGAAGACTGCGCGTGTTCCAGTCGTGGAGTTTGACTTCCCCGCGAAGAAAATCGTCAACGTTCAATCACAACTTGAGAAGCTGATTTCCCAGAATTACTACCTGAATAAAAGCGCCAAGGACGGCTATAAATCATATCTCCAGGCTTATGCTAGTCATAGCTTGAGAACCATATTCGATGTGCACAAGTTAGATCTAGTCAAGGTAGCGAAGAGTTTTGGATTTACAGCGCCACCGAGAATCGATCTCGCATTGGGAGCTAGTATGAGTAGGGATAAGAAAACACAGGGACGGAGAGCTTATGGTAGTCAGCCGAAGCAAGGTGGGAGCTTTAAGAAGAGGGGTACTTGATATTTGAAGATAAGAGATTAGTCGTATTTATACCTGGACCACTATGCAGCATTGAATGGCGTTTTGTGTCGGATTATTTGTTCATAGCAGATGCGGCGTAGGGAGGGAAAATGGAATGCTACAATTGTTGAGTCAAGAAGAACATCTTTCTTCACATCATGCTCATCCTATCACTGTGGACCACATATACCAGAGTGACATTGTGCCAGGCTGCTGATTACATTGTGTTGTGTTCTCAGCTGGAAACCCACCAGCAATTATGATAAGTTTAACTTACCAATGCACACTGCCCATCATACCATGTTGATACTAAAATGAGATGGATCATGCTGCTATGTATATAAAAGCAAAGAGGGAATGAGCATCTGAAGATAATTATATTGAGCAACGTTGTTTAGCTATTGTTAATTTTATTGTATAACTTCAGCGCTTCGAGTTTGTACTTTTCCATCTCAAAATTCTGTTCAGATGCGTGGGTCGTAGCAAATGCTTCTCTCAACTGTTCAGGATCAATATTTGCTCCGGTTTTCTCAAACAGTATGGCATCAATCATGACATTGGCCTGTGAATATGCCTGTCTCCGAGGTCTCCTTGCCTCATCATACGATTTAAACACAGCCTCGAGCTCAGTAGACTCCCTAATTTCGGCGAGAAGAGCCGACAAGACCAACACATCTTCTATTTCTTGGCTGGGGCCTGACCCATCCCAGTGCGAGCCAGTATTTGCTGCTTCGCCTACGACACAGACGCGGCTCTTGATATACGATGCGATTGGATGTGTATGATGGTAAAGCGGGAAGGGTGGAGTGATTGGATGTTGCAACAATAACTGCCGTTCCAACATTAGCTGGAAGGGCTGTGTAACCATAAAGTGACTTACCGAGATTATTGTATTTTTGACAACTTGATTTCCCCACCCCTTAAAAGCCTTCTCCAAGAATGTGCGATCATTAGTTTGCCTCAGGTCATGGCTAACACCAGGCTTTTCGTCAATATGGCTCGCAATACAAAACGCAGTTCTGTCTCTATCAAATGTACCAAGCCTCACGAGCCAACCTTTTCCCATCCACGTGTACTGTCTGTTTTCAGTTAAACCAATTGCACCGAGAAGCTTCCTCGCTTCCTCAATAGGGACTAATGCTCTGTATTCCCGTCCAGCAGAAAGAGCAGGATAGTCACTGCCAAGGACATGCTGTCGAGTATACCCTTGAAACCCGTCAGCGCCGACTACAGCATCTGCATACGAGGCCGTTCCGTCCTGGAAATGAAGATGTACGCCTCCATTCTTCGAAGGGTGAATTGAAATGACTGATCTATGTGTGTGTAAATTGGCCGAGGGCACTGGCTCCAGTAGCACATCGATAAAAGACGACTTTCTAACCACATGTACTGGTAGGTCATTTGCGAGATCAGAAATTTCCGTGTCAACTGAAATTGACGTCGATGTGTTTGACTAAAAATTGGTCAGTAAATTGAATAGCTTGAAGAACGGAGGTAGGCGTACAATTACCATTCTAGTACTTTTCAACGACGAGGCTCCCGCGTTCTCCAAAACACTAAGTAGCTCTGAACCGATTGTTTGAAGAGCCTCCTCTCCTGCAACCCCTATCTCAATAGCGGTGTCTTCTTCCCCAAATTCTGCGCCCGCTTCGTAAAGTTGTAAATCGAGATTTGGGCAGTTCATAAGTGCTCGAACTAGAATGGCGCCTGCTAGCTCTCCGCCTACAACAGCGATGCGTACACGCTTCTCGACTCCTGAAGCTACCATGTTCTTCTATAGATACTCCTCAGTAAAATAGAACAAATGCGAAATGGGTTGAGAAACTTTGTTCAAGTCAGGTGAAGAAATAATGGCTCACCTGACCACTGTCGTTCGCTTGGGGGGATGGACGTGGGGGTGGGTTTTGACATCTTACGGTGCTGCTGAGGTTGGTATTGAAGAAAAACACCACTTAGCTGAAACATACGAATCGTAGTGTCATACTGTTCTCAATTATATGCAACAATGCCTTGAAAGATTTCCTCACTACTTGGATTCCTCTTTCCTCTGACGTTTAGCCACCTGGGTCTAACAGGTACTCGAGGATCCGTCTTGTTTAATTGACTGTAGTAAGGCGGCTTGCGTGAAGCTCTGACAATCCGTAAAAAACATATAATCATTTGTATGATACAACAATGGCCTCCATTCAAAGGTCAACTGAATGCGAACTCCTCCCACGGTAATAGCGCATTTCTATATTATGCTCCGTCAAATGTGCCCACCCGAAAGACCCAATACTCAAACAGAGAGATAGCTGCGCACTGCAATTCTATCTGAACCGTAAACCATGTTCATTCCTGAACCAAAAATCTAATTGTATGTCGCACACCCAAATTTCTCAAAGTCCCTTGTTCCTTATAACGATTTCGTTTCCTAACAAGGTATTTGAAGCGAAGTAGCTGGAAGTAAACTTCACACTTGTTGTTGTAGGCAGAGTCTGCTGTGGATGGCCGTGGCCTATGCAACAGGTGAAGGGGTCTGCTGCGCCAATTCTCTCTTCGTTTTAACGTGCCCTATTGTGCCCTGGATATCTCCCAACCCGATTGCTCCAGCAAGAGGAGTAGCACCCAAGGGCCAGCCTCCAAGAGCTGTTGCAGCGAACGTTTGCGTAAAGACTATATTGGTCGCTGAAGTGACGCCGTTTATTGTGAAGAGGGAAGGGGCGTTCGTAACGACAGGATATTGTGATGCTGCGATCGAGCTGACGACGCCAGCTCCACCGCCCGCCGCGACTTGTGCAGTGACGAGAGAGGTGAAGGAGCAAAGGAAGAGGAAGGCCGATGTGGGAATTGACGGCTGCATCTTGCGAGAATTCTAGCACAGCGGCTTGCGGGTCCCGAAGCGGCTCTCCCGAAGCTGTCCAGGCGATGCGACAATACGGATGCGTAGAGGTCGTGTCAATGGATGTGTTATTTGATCTGACCCCCTTTCTCAAATGGAACGACGGTTCCGACGAATCGCTTTAGAATTGCTGCTTGGATTTGAAGCGTAGCGTCGAGTAGAGAGACGCGATGCTGATCGATCACGGTGCGTAGTATGTTCGCGAGAAGGTATCTTCGCGTGTGGTGAGTAGATGGAACTGAGTGAGGATGTTTGTCGTTAATTGAGACCTCACGAACTCGCAAAGTATATTCCAGACCCACTCACGGAGTGGCAACCACTCATCGGGCTTGATGAAAATAGCAACATCTAATGCAGGCATGTCCGCTTAAATATCGGTATCCTTTTTTCGGTCACGGCCCGAGCCAGGACTGCCAACTCACCGGAGCCGGAAGCCGAGCGGCATCGACTTCAAAGCTTCAATTTCTCAAAGATGCAGGTGTCCCAGACGTCCCGCCAGTGCATCGCGCATCTCATGGATCCTCGAATCACTCGATCAAGTGCCTCACGATTGTAACGGTCAGTTCTCAGAGGTTCTCGATGACTCAATTGCCGCCTTAATCATCAATCAGAAGGGAATGAACCTCTCGACACCGGTTGGGAGAGCATGTCGCAGGTCGGTGGCTGTCGCTCGCAATCGTCCTTCCAGCGTCAACCCATATATCCCTAGAGCGACCTTTCTCTCTCTCACTCGCGACAATCCGCGTCGAACGACTCTAAAGCAAGGGATAAAGGGAGGAGAGGGACGGAAGCAAGATGAATCGGATCCGCCAGATGATTTCAAGGACCATCTCGTCGCCAACGCGCGACTTCCCTTGCCTGAGAGGAAGCGAATACCCAGAGCTCCACACCGCAGTCCAGGAGACCTTCTCGAGTCTCTTTTCGAACAAAGCTTAGCGCCCCCAGATGTCGCACATGGCTCACCAGTCACTAAACCCTCGCTCGACCACTATAAAAATGTCGAGAAACTCAAGTCCATGCTGGCGAACACTGGGGACCCTACAGCCTCATGGAACTTTTTCGTACAGCACTTTGGTCCAGAGATAACAACCAGTGGGCGCCACAACTTGCCATCCTACCTTCAATCTACAGCAAGACTACTTCAGCGACAAGTCATTGATGCGAAAGTCCAAAACCCTTTTTCTCAGACATTACCATCATGTACAGTAATATCGACCACATACGTACGGCTAGGAGCACTGCATGAAGCAGATTGGGCGGATCTAATGCTAGGTCTCCTGAATGGTCTCTTGAGAACCAAACACAGAGAGGGAAGAAGAAATGAGGATGTGTCGGCCTGTTTCGATGATATTCTTGGTTCTTGGAATGTGGTTTGCACACAAGTCTCAATGAATACGTTTGTGGACTCGCCTGTGCTGGACTGGTCAAATCTGCCTGAACTTCAACTTCCAATGCGAACGGCCAAGGAACCCTGGCGGACGCTTGCTCGACTTACTGGTCTCCTGAAAGGCCGCCGAAGTGAGAAACTTGGCCTTGTAGCTGTGGCAACTTATATTCTCCTGGCTAGACATTGCCCTCCAGGCCAGGTTTCGCTCAAGCAGTCTGGCGAATTCGTTGATGCATTGCGAGTGGTCATTGGCTCTATTGATGATATCGAGACAGTCGTACTGAAGGCTTTGTCAATGCAGGCGCTTCACTCCGATTTGATTGAGTTTGTTCGTGATGAGTGGCCCAAATTGGGCGTTGTTTCGGATAGGACCCCATCTTTTCCAACTGCGTCTCGCACAAGTCAAGACGCTTCACCATCTCTTGCGTCTCGCGAGTTCGCCGGCTACGACATATTGAAGAGAATCAAAGCTGCTTCACGAGCACATGACATAGCACAAATAGATCTTTTGTGGCTAGACGCAACTCACTTACCGATAGATGTCAGTACACATGAGTATAGACAAGGATTTCTGACCTCAGGATTATGTGACACGTTCATACAAACATATGTAACGAACAAAACAGTAAGAGGAGCGATAGACGTATGGAGCCACATGATAAGCCAGGGACTCGTGCCAAGTATTTTGACATGGAGTTCAATGTTGAATGCCGCAAGTGTATCGCGCGATGCGCGAATGATGGAGGCTATCTGGCAAAAAATGGAACATTCTGGCGTGAAACCCGACGTTGTATGTTGGACCTCACGCGTCCACGGGCTGATTGAATGCAACAAAGGAGAGGCAGCGTTGAGGGCTTTGGACGACATGGGCCGAAGATGGGTCCAAGCCGTTGTCAAAACTCATGGAGATCTGAAGAACAAACATATGCAAACGATTGGGGATATGGATGACATACCAAAGCCTTCCATCGAGACCATTAATGCTGCTATCACAGGGTTTATTCGTAGGAAGGACCCTGAACAAGCGTACCGTGTCCTCGGTTGGGCTGCAAAATTTTGTATCAATCCTGATGTAACGACTTACAATATTCTTCTAAGACCTTTGATTAAGGAAGGACGGGCTAAGAAAGCCGCAGCACTTCTAGGGCAAATGCACAAGGCTGGATTACAGGCGGATATCGTAACTTTCACTATCATCCTAGACGAGATTCTTCGTACATCTGAATCGTCCACCCCCGAGGCACTGAAAGAGACAATATCGGAAGTTTTCAAGTATATGGACGAAATAGGAGTGCAGGCGACACCACATACGTATACTAAGCTCATACACCATATGCTTCAGGCACCAGCGGGAGGGTTTCTAGCTGTAAATGCGATTATGGACCGAATGAGCCAGCAAGAGCTAAAACCGTCACCGTACGTATATACGACACTGGTGCAACATTATGCCAATGAACAGCCCCCGAATCTTGTGGGCATCACCAGCATTGTGGAGAGAGCTCGTCAAGAACATGCAAATCTTGATCAGATTTTTTGGGATCGAGTAATAGAAGGATATGCTAGGGCAGGTGACACAGCTTCCGCGATGCGAGCCCTAGGTAAGCTCAACAGCCAAGGTGGCTTCGCTGGGTGGTATGCCCTCAGAACTGTATTGAGCGCACTTGCGGAGGGCGAGGAATGGGAAGCCGCAAAAACATTGGTGAGGAATACAAAAGCTGATCATGGTGGTCCGCTGCCAAACGATGTCCAGGGCAGAGAGGGACAGCATCAGTTCTGGAGGCTGGCTTTCGACTTGATGCTCATAGAAGGGTAGTTTGTAGATTATTTGTACATTATGTATAAAGGTAAAAGTCGTATTACTGCACATCTACAGCAGCTGTACAGTCTTTCTCGTCATGGTCTTTACACTGGCTGTTGCAGATACTGTTCCTGGATGTAGCCATACAGATGCTGTAACGTGAACTCGGCTCATTCTTTAGCCCATAGTCAGACGCTTATATCCGAAAACTACTTGTTTGACAAGAATAAGGCCATCTTCAATGCCATTTATTAGGAGTGCTTGAACTTGTGTGACAAGCCCTTCTCTCACTCACTTCATGGATTGCAATGCTACTCTCCACGTATCGATGTCCAAATGCTAAGGTACCAATGATTAGAGCCGGCAAATACCAGGATTTTCGAGTTAAGTAGCCACATGAAATACAAAGTGCAGCAACATACACATCTTTCATGTTCAAACTACTTAAATGCAAAGTATAAACGCCCCGACCTCAATCCCACCTCCGAGACCGTACCAGGTATATCTCCAAATGCCCCAAGACGCCAAGGTAATATCCAACCAACAATGCATGTTCATAACCAATACTAGAACGCTTGTTACGTTTGCTCATCTGTATCTTTGCCATTAGGCTTGCCGTTGACCATACCAACGACCGCCTCCAAATCCTCTACCTCCTGCTTTCCAATCTTTCTTCCTTCTCCCTGCCAGTCGCCATCCCGAATCTCACCCATATCACCCAGCTCAAGCCCTCTTACATTCTCTAGGTGCTTTCGAGTTTCATTTTCTACAAATTCTACCCTTTCACTTCGCCAACTCTTCTCAGCTTCGCCGTTGATGGCCGGGTGCGGTGTCGAGAGCTTCTCTAATCGTGGCTGCAAATTCGCTAAGATCGCCTTCAACGCTGGCAACTGGCTGAGCGTAAACGAGGTAGTTGTTGTGACCGGTCGCTGAGCATCCCCAGTAAGCTCTCCTTTATCCTGGAGGAACGCGAAAGCAGGATACGGCTTCTCTCCCTCGTCTCCATTCTCCATCTTGTCCCCTGAGATCGAAAGCAAAGCCTTTAGACTTGCTATAGTTGCCTCGTTCTGGGATTTCTCCGTCATTAATAATGTATTTAACTTCTGCGTCTCCCTTAATTTGCGCCTCTGCAAACCAATACTTTCGACGTCGGGCGCATCTTCGTCCGGAGCAAAATTGAGCCCTTCATAATGGCTCAATCGCACCCAGTCCCTCACGTCTGGAGGGACACTCAATATGTTGCGCAGAGCATATAATTCTAACTTATCGAAGTTTTTATCAATTTTGGCTTCGAGCAATGTTTCGAGCTGATGGACGCCATTCTCGATTTCGTGCTGTGCTTTGTCGCGGATTTCTGATTCCGCTTCCGACGCGTCGGGTGCATTGGGAGCTTTTCGAAATCCTATATCCGCTGGATCTGCTGCTAGGAGACCTTTTTCGACTGCTTCCGTGGCGCGGAAGGCGAGAATATTTATACTATTCACTATATCGTCAATTAATGCCTACAGCAGCTGTTAGTTATTATGGAAATCAACAACCTTATGACAGAGCAAAAATACTTACAGCTGGTCGGTAAGTCAAGTGCTCTGTCAACAATGTGACATCTGAGTTCACTGGTGCGCTCATGGTCTCTTGTTGTCGACTATTGTCAAGTTGCGCGGGGGAAAAGCCCGCGTTAATAGGCGATGATAATTATTATTTGCTAGAATTTTTGAGCCGCTAGCAATCGTGCCCATGGAAGGTACATCTGTCGGCAAGTCTATCTTTTGCGCTGATATGGAAATGCTGTCAATTGAGATATCGATATCGTGAGGTTGAATGCGACGTTTCGTGGGGCACGCGTTTCCAGCGCGTCCATGTTTCTAATGCGGGGGGAAATGCTCGGCCCGAGGGGTCTTGGGTTGATGGCTCTTTCGGTGGACACCCTCCGAATAACAACCCGGCTGCTCATCTACGTTTGGGTATTTTTAACACGAAACATTGCCATCCTCAAGCCTACTCAGATAAGTCCGGGAGATCCAGGCTTCTATACACTCTTTAACTTCTAAGCAACAGTCTTTTCTTCTGTCACAAACAGTCCGCATCGGAAGCTGGACAACTAGATTCTATCCGCCCAGAGCCTCGTCTATGGGCATGCCATGTCAGACCCAAAGGTCTGGTTCACATATGATTCCGAGTCTCAGCATACGAAGATACCTTGGCAGCATCTCACTCAGGCCATGTTGACATAAATTACTCACAGAGCCTCTCGTGCACCGTGGACCATGGAGATCCGGTTTCAAAAATTACCGATCGCGTGGGTGTATGATCTGCCTCAAGGGTTCACCGAGAGATCATAACTCCATGTCTAGATATCATTCCCTCGTGAGGGCCCTAAATAAGCATAACCAGGGCTAAAAGGTTAGGTATGCTGAAAAGTTACTATTCTGTGTAGCTCTGGATTGTTTGGAAACTATAGAAAATAAATAAAGATATGGGGACTATTTTAAAGCACGAGTCTCACTCAATCTGCTCTCAAAGTTAGAATTGATACCTCCTCCCATCTCGGCGATTTTCACAGAATACTACAAGCTAGGACACTAGGTCACGGCCGACGTGCGGCTAAAATTTGTTTACAACATGCTTAAATAATGGTTCCCTTTTTAGGCAAATCTATACGCATGCCCTCCCTCGTGTCTCGACGCATCATTCTTCTTTAGGTCTTGATCGCGCGCATTTATCCGCAAGAAGTGTACAGTCCGTGAAGTTTCAGGCCCACACATGAAGCTGGAGACAGGTCTATGCGAACGAACATGTGGCTCGGCGTCAGCCGCACGTCCGTTGGCTTAGTACCGTGATATGCTTGTAGAAATCAATGGATCAAAGAGTAATCTAGCTGGATCCAGTGGAGACAGCTATGAAGAGTCCTATTGAACATGAATGGTGTCTAGAGAGATGGAGTATGTGAATGCACACAGTAATAGCAAATGAAAAGAATACACCAAACTAGCACATTGCGTTGTCTCCAGAGTTGGGCTTGTCATGATATGTATTATTTTTACTCCATAGATACACCAGCTAATCCGGCCATCTTTTCTACTGGCTCGAATGCCAACTTGGTCTTCAATAATACCACTCAAAAAACGCCATGCCAGATGCAACGCCAGGGTATGTAGACAAATTAAAGCACTATATTTCAAAGATCCATTTCCAAATTTGTTTATGATTCGTAAAACCAGTACCTGTTTCTTGATTAGTCAATGAGCAGTAATATCACATAGAAATGACTTACTCAGCAGCGTATTCAACTTGGAATGTCTCTGGCATGCCAGCACACACTTTAGGGGGGCTTCCACCAGCAGTGTTGACTCTGTATACCTCTGCAAGGTCACCTGTCGCGCCACTTCGAGTGGTCAGCTTGAGCCATGGGACGGCACCAAGTCCCAGTCCGTTTTGACCCACGGGAGCATCCGTAGGTGCTGGAATGGATGAGTTCTTCTGGCAGGGCGCAACACCCAACTTCATTGCTGTGGTGTCCAAGTCAAATAGAGGGGTGGTAAGGTTTGTGAAGTAGTGTTGTCCACTAATTGCGAGGTTGGAGGGCGAAAGAATCTTTTGGTTGGCAGTCATGTTGAACTCTAAAGCGACTTTAGGAATCATTGCTAGTAGATCGGGGTAAGTTGAGGCTACACAGCTGGCGTTGAAAAGCGTGGCGACGGCACCGACAGCGGTTGGAGCAGCTGTTGCGTTTGTTTGCGAACATGTATAGTTTTGTGTTCCTCGGCCGATGGCAACATGCTTCAAAGACATGCCTGCAGATGGGAGTGGTAGGTTGGTGGGAGCTTTATATCTCATCAGTGTGGTCCCATGTAGGACGGGTTCATGGAACTCACCAGCAACTGGTAACACAGCCTTTGACAAGTCACACACAGGAACCATTCCCATCATCTTTCCTGCTTGCACCTTCGTCGCCAGCATCTGGAAGTATTGCGACAACACTTTCATTTCCTCGGGTCGAGCAGCAGCACCAGGCGCTAGTGATGGAGCAGCCAGAGCAACCGCGCACAGCGCCGAGGCCATCCAAATCTGAGAAAGCATGATGTAGAAAGTATAACACAACGAAGTTGATTAGATTAACAGGAGGTTGAAGGTAGCGTGGGCCGCGAATCGACGTAAGGAAACCAGAACACAATTAATCAAAACACCACACCAAACAAGAGAGATGTCCAATTAATATAGATGGTGAGAGGTAATGGAGGAGGGCGAGGACGAGAGAGGAGAAAATCGCACGGATATAAAAGAAATGAGACCGTTTACCATCCAGATGCAGCGGGATACCAAAGCGTCTTATACACCCGTCTAGCTCGACCATCTGTACTTCGGTACCGCGAAGGGTGTGGACGCACTCTAATCCTGTCACTGACGGCGTCAATGAGGTTGGTCGTCCTCGCTACCGCCAGAGCAAGCGGTAGGCGGAAAGGTCAAGAACGATCCCCAGCAAGTGCAATTATGGTGCCGGCGGCAAGGTAAGAAGATCTATAATGGGAGGCGCAGCTGGGATGCATCGAAGCGCTGACGGATGATAGATTGGCTGGCTCGCCGGACAGAACCAGCAAGCGAGCAGACGTGTGTTGCGGGTACAGGGGGGACGGTGGGCGATCTGCCACTGCCAGTAGTTGGAGGTGGAGGTGGAGGTGGAGGTTGGTTGGTTGGTTGGACCTTGGCGAAGCGGAGAGCAACGAGTGGGTGGTGGTGGCACGCGTCGACGGTTTGGCAGTTTGCTGTCTTTCAAGCTTTCCTACTCGCGCCTTTTCTCTAGTAATTCGCCATTCCGCCCTCGAGTGATCGTGCTGTCACTGTCGTCGTTGCCGTGAAATTTATGTTGAAGCTGTCGTAGCCTGTTTGACCGACAATTCTGCCAGCCAACCCCATCGCCATTCCCCAGATCTTCCACCCACACCAAATGAAAGCCGGCACGAAGCTGTGCGCACTCCAAACCCACAATGTCTGGAAGCCTGCACTCCGTCTATCAAACCTAAGAGCAACTCTGATCCTGGCCTAGAACGACCGCTAGGCAGTCCGTAGAATCCGTACACAGGCCGTAGTCTGAGAACACCGAGTGAGCGAATACAACTGTGCAACCAAGAACGCACGAGCAACATCTACGGAGGCAGCTTCTTGCGGCTCGGATGCGTAGGTAGACGAAGCAAACATCCATTCTCAAACTTTCTGCGAACACCAACCAACCTTCGCTTAAAGTCATGACCTTCTTTCTAGGTCTAACGCTGGCTCGAGAATAGAACTACAAAAGGCAGCTTTACAACATACTAGGTACCTAGGTACCCAGGTAGGTACTACCGGTCTGAGCTGTGCGGCTTGAGAGTCTGCTCGGGACGTGGCACTACTCGGGTCAAGTGTAAACAATACTCGATTAGTCTTTCGGCACGCCATTGCCTTTGCTCCTGACTAACATGCATGATCAAAATAAATAAAAGGTGCTGACGGCCCATCGACCGTTTCTCACACCGGACTCATTATAACTTTGACAGATCCTTCAATCAAACAGACATTGGTGTCTACATGATAGTCAAGCTACATCAGTAGCTAGCTCGCGAGTCCAAGACGTTGCCAAACCGTCCAAGTCGCCCTTTGCAAACGCGCGACAGAACACATACGACAGCTATGAAAGAACTTGGTATGACAACGCTGGTTGGCACACTGACCACGGCCGCTTCGCAAGCAGCCTTATCGATAGAGTAGATCCCCCATCAGGCGGCCCACCAGCCGTGGAAGAGTAGACCTGGCAGTTCAGTCCAAGGATTAGAAAATCTTCGGCGAAGATGATTCCATTCGGCTTCTTTGCAGAATGATTGGTTAGGTGTTGAGCATTGCTATTCTTAGACCTAACACGAGCGCTTACAAGCACCCCCACCATAGCATACATCCTGGCAAGCCCTGGTGCGGCTCTTGCAAGTTGCAACCAGAGTGAACCTTATTTGCCCGCAATATGCAAGACACCATCTCGTCGTCCGTATGGATAGAACACAAGCGCCCTTGGTATCAGGACGTGGCCTGACTCTACTTCATATTCTGGTAGTCTAGAGCCACCATAGCGGCCAGTTCCCGACCATACCCCGCAAATATGCATCAAGGAGCGGACACAACGAAGAGAGAGAAAGGGAAAGGGTAAAATACATGTGATTTATAATGTACAATAGTTTCTAACCAAAGATACACATCCGAGCGATCGATCGTCTGCCCATTCGGTGTGTCAGGCGCATCCCTATGAACCGTGTCTATCAGTCCTGGCCGCTAAACCGGTCTTGATGCCAATCATTGTCTTTGGCAGTATTCAGCGGCCCTGCAGCGGCAGCAGCCGCAGCCACGTGAGTTCCGTGAGAATCATCAACGCTCATGGTGTAGTACAAGGAGAAAAAGACAAGAACATGCAAGGCAAGACAATACCCAGCAAACAGATTGCGACTCGAGCGTGTTGCTAACACCATTCTTGTAATTGAATAGACCACACGTTCGGGCAGGCTCATGCGTTTGTAGGCCCGCGTCGATTCTCGACCTCTGAAAGCAGCGAATGGCGAGATGTTGGATTCGTACGCTGACCTATAACGATCCAATGCTAGACCTGATGAGCTGGTAGAAGACATCTGGACTGTGGACGGGTTGGGATTAGTGGCATATGACGATGCAGATGAAGCTGGTTGACCTCCGCGATTATAAGTCGATACATATCTGGTCTTCTCGTAAAGGTTAAGATTGTCCTTTTGCAGAGAGGCAACTTCTTGTCGCAATGACGACAATGTCCGATGGACTTCTGAAAGCTCGTTTTCGAGCTGAGTATTTCTCTGCTTAAATCGATCACGCTGAGCAGTAATCATGGGAAGAATCCCAGACCCCCCACCAACGGGTTCACCAGATCTCAGGGCTTCAAGGGAGGTTGTACCTAAGGATGCCTGCGACCTTGGGTCGAAGCCCGAGATGATAGAAGACGTTGGGGAAATTTGCTTTTTACGGCCTCCCAATAGATGATTTGCCGCAGACTGAGGATATCGACTAGCGTATGTACCCGCAACTGACGCCTCGGACGGGTACGCACTGGCGGTATCCTGTTGCACATTGACCAGGTCATTTTCTAGTGTCGAATTTAGATGCTGGGCTTTCTGGAGGTCATCTCGAGTGCGAGACAAGTCCTCCTCCATTGACTGGAGCCTGTTTTGAAGGTCTTGGTGAGACACGCGCAGAATCGTCAATTCGTCACTCAACTTCTTGTTTCGAGCCAAGAGCAATTGCTCTAGAGTTTCGCCTTTCGGTCGTGCGAGTGCCGAATCATCGAGATTTTCTGGGTTGTTTAGTCTCGCAGTCATTATTCCGTCTCCTTCTTCATCATCCCCTGTGGAGAATTCTATACTCTTCAGCACTTCCAGCTCCTGCTTGATATCATCGTAATCATTCCACTTGTGGATCTTTGCTTTGAGGGCATTCCGTTCCTCCTTTAGTAACCCTGTCTCCCTCTCAAGAGATCGTAGCTTGCCGTCTAGCTCTCTTTTCCTAGTATCTTTCTCAACCCGAGCAGCATCCAATTTCCTCAAAAGCGACGAGTTCTCAGATCGCATTCGCATGAACCCAGGATCATCCTCCAAATTGATTGCTGGCTGGCTTGGGAGCTGAGACGCTGCCTGCGCCAATTCCATACGAAGTTGTTCGTTGCGCGATTCCACTTCGGCCAAGCGTACACTCGTTCTCTCGAGATCCGAGTTTACCATTTCCAATTCAGCACTCGTGACATGCCCTCGTCCATTGCCATCCTCGTCATTATCTGCTTGGCCAAGTCGTTGGGTGACCTCGTAACTAGCTTTTATTTCGCTCAGTAGGCGGTCCTGTGATTCAACTTTGTCCTCCAAGAGCTTCTCCTTCGCTTCCCAATTATCTTTCTTCTCCTCAAGCACGGCTGCCCAGGAGCTCTCAACATCCTTAACTCGAGATTCCAATCCATCTTCCAAGACCTTGCGCGCACTTCTCTCTGTTGCTAACCGGGACTCTGTCTCCTCCAATTGCGATGTGAGCTTGCTGATATTTTTCTGCAGATGTTCGTTTTCTTGAGTAACTTTCGGTAAGGTATCTTCAGACAAAAGGAGCGAATCGACAGAAGCTTCAAGCAGAGGGTATGGATCGGGTGCTTCCGAAAGCGATGAATAGACCTGGAGAAAGGCGGAATTGGTTGACTTTGAGTGGTTGGTGAGCAAATCGATGAATGTTTGGTACGCTGTGCCATGTTAGTTAGCACCCTCCCTAGCATTCACAACAGCGATAACAAACCCTTGAGCAATCCCTTTACTTCAGCCAGCTTTCCAGCATCATCAAGCTTCCTAAAGTCTTTGGTCTTCTGCGCTAAGTCTTTTCGCTGGGTCGTCGAGTCCCGCTGATACTGTACAATTTCCGAAGCAGTGTTATCCAGGCTAGGAATCAAAGATGTCAAGTCAATATCTGTAGGAAGTTAGTGCAAGCACATCCATCCCGGTGGGCCTACTCACTCCGCCAGGCGGAAATTGCCTTTTGAAATTTGTTGTCCTCGGCTTGTACATTTAACGCCAGCGGAAGACTGGTCGCATCTTCTGGGGGGGAATCCTCAAGACTGGCCATTGTAAAACTATGTAAAGGAAGCGGACGAGACAGGTTTGTTTTCACACCCAGCTGGTAGCCAGCGTGTGCTCATGTCCAGGCTGGGAGGACGAAAGATTTATGCTGTCAAGCAAAGTGTATGCTATGGCGCGAATTGAGCGGGCTTGCTAACACCTTGGGGTCTAGCAATCGATGAGCTTGTGGTAGCTGGAAGCATTTGTCGCAACAGTGAATGTTGCTGCACTTCAACAGCCTCACATGCACAGGTGTTCTTTAGGCGCTTGTGAACCCTGTAGCAACCAACAGACGGTGACACGGGCTTGCAGAGGGCAAGCGAAGGGACGGTACATCGATACGACTATTTTCAGGGACGAAAAGACCTTTTCGACCCGGTAAAAGAATGGCTTCGATTAAAAGGGACAACATCAAGACGTGATGAATATTCGTTGCTCGTGGACATTTAGAGACTCTAATCATTGATCACTTCATAAAAGTCACTCTACAAACCAAACACAGAGCCCGCCCTATGCAAATTACCAACATTGTCTCCATGTCCCGCCGTACTAACCTTATGTACACACCATGACAATTCAAGTTACAGCCGGCCCGTCCCCATCGGTCTTCAGCCTTGCGTGCTGTGGGTTACGAAGACCTCCCTCGTCCGTCCGCGACTCATCCATTGCGACTCGAAGCATCACGATTCCTGGTTTCGGCTTGCCAACTGTGTTTACACGACGGGATGGCTCTCGGCGCTGTCTTCTGAGCTTTCTGCGCACATTCAACTGCTGTCGCCGTAGACATGCGCTCGAGTGACGAGGAAGAGCGTGTCGGCTCTCCTCCTGCTCAACCAGCCCCAGAAACCGGTCCCTTCGTTCTACGATCTTTGCTCGAAGATGTACCCCTCTCTGCTGATGGAGATGGGCACGACATTCAGATAACCTGCGTGGAGTTCTTGGGTAGGTAGGTACGCTCTGTTCTTTGCGGCGCAACTGCTAAATCCCATCTCAGACCAAAACCTCTACGTAGGTACGTCCGCGTCGGAGCTGCTTCATTTTGTCCAAATACCCCCCGACCCGGATGATGAAGCAGCACAGCCATCGTACATTCTGGCCTCTAGGCTACTGCCTGCCTACCATGAACCATCCAGTTCTACCAGACCCGGCATACAACAAATCCTGCTGTTACCACAAGTCAACAAGGCCTGTATATTATGCAACTCCACCGTGACTTTCTACTCCCTGCCGGAACTCAGTCCAGTGTTTGGAACGCAGCAAATTCGGCCATGTAATTGGATTGGTGGAATTGATTTGAACACTGATCTCACGTCTCGTGCCCGTCGAGATGGCGCATCTTTCGTCACAGTTCTGGTGTCACTCAATAAGAAAATGAGAGTGATCA
The DNA here is from genome assembly GCF_000409485.1 of Glarea lozoyensis ATCC 20868. Classification (NCBI taxonomy): domain Eukaryota; kingdom Fungi; phylum Ascomycota; class Leotiomycetes; order Helotiales; family Helotiaceae; genus Glarea; species Glarea lozoyensis. The sequence continues at coordinate 2,482,195 of NW_007361001.1, read as the reverse complement.
AAATTGGCGAGGAAGATGCGCGTCCTCACAAGGTAAATTGCCTGGTATTGTCTACCTACAAAGTTTCCCAAGTTGACTGGCGTAGATCATCGATTTCGCAGGAAGCACAATATCGGTCAGAAGGGAATCTTTTGCATGTGTTGCCAACACACGCTCCTACGCACTTCTGGATGTTGAGAGATTGCTCAAGATACCTTTGTTTCCCATCTCCTCACTGGATGATTCGCAAGGTGGGGGTGGTCGAGTAGAAGACATATCTGGCAGTGGAACTGGCGGGATCTCCAGAAGTACCTCGTCAGCCCAGGGACAGTATTCAGGACTAGACGATAGGGGCCATGGTCGTAGTACCAGTCTAGGCGCGTTTATAAGTGGTGGTTCACGTCGACATAGTTATGCTAGAAGTACAGATCAAACGGGGCGAGAAACGCCGGACAGGCTCTTCCGAGAATCATCACCTGCCCCAGCTGTAGCTTCAATTACACAACCATCGCGCGAACCAAGTCCGGCAACCAACAAAGCCCTTCCTCCACCACCCGATGAATCTTCCGTTGATTCATCTGCTTCAATCGCAGCAGCTCCTCGTGCACAAACGCCGGTACCACCCCCTGTATACCTCAAGCCACATATTACCTCGCCTACACCACAGGAGTTTCTCTTAGTAACCGGAACAGGCAAGGAGGATCCGGGGGTTGGTATGTTCGTCAGTCTTGAGGGAGAAGTTACGCGGCCGACCTTAGAATTTGGCATATATCCTGAGGAAATTGTAGTTGTTGGCCGTGGAGTTGGCGTTGAGCCAACTGCTACAAGTATGGACCAAGATGAAGAGGGCTTCGTACTGGCGTCTATGGGAAGGACGATCGGCGACGAGGTGCGTCACGGCCTTGAAATCCAGAGGTGGGATATGAACCCTGGCGAAAGTGCCATGGAGAAATTCTGGCTGGAGCCACCGGAATGGGCGAGAGGCCCCAAACCTATTGGTATCCGTTCTATAATTGGCACGAATAAGGTAGCATTCCCTGAGGTCACAGAGAGGCTTCGCTTGAAGCGCTTTCAGCCTTTTGCGACGCGCTCGATCGATGCATCAACGCTTTCCCTTAAGAATCTGGATTCGCGGACTGCGAGCTCGTTGGAGCGTGTATCCGGCGAAAGAGAGCTCTTTGAGAACACCGACTCTCTGTCCAAAGAGTGGGAGAACCAGCGAAACGTAGAGGAGCAGAAATTTGCACAAAGACTTGGTGAAGCACAGACAGGCGTAGTGGTTTGGTCTGGAAAAACTGTATGGTGGGTGGCTCGGAATCCTTTGGCTTTGCAGCTTGATGCAGTTATCACCTCGACAATGAAAAGTGAAGGGTTGGCTCCAACAGCGTACGGCTCAGTCGATAGGCAAAAATTGATCGAGCTGCTAAATTCTCTCCGTGGCCGAGAGGCAAAGACGGAGACAGAATTCGTCAGTCTTGGATACCTTAAACAACGAGTGGGTTTGATCATTTTAATGAGTATCCTCAACTCCGAGCCTGAGGACTGCTCTATATCTGATTATAACGTGTGCGAAGAAGCTTTGCTCGATGGCTCGCTTGATCCACGTGTAGTATTATCAGTTGTTCCATACCTTAGACATGAGATTATCGAGGGCAGCACCGGCATATGGGTTCATGGTGGTGTGAGAGATGATGCTTACAGATTTATTGGCAGCATGCGACCTGACTCCGCTGGTTCCGAGTCGATCAACGAATCCAGGCTATCAGCAGATGTTCTTCGGTTTTTGAAAAGATTTCTATCTGCTTGGCGGAAAAAGAAAGGCTTTGGCAGTATAGGAAATGAGCAAGAAATATTTCGCAGCATTGATGCATCTCTCTTGTTCGTTCTATTACAACTCGACAAATCATCTCCACCTGGCCATGCAAGGGGGAAATCGGCTCGCGCCGACCTATACGACTTGGTGGACCACGGCGTTGACTGCTTCGAAAGAGCGGTCTCTATCCTAGAATCCCACAATCGCCTGTATGTACTGAGTCGTCTATATCAGAGCCGCAAGATGGCCGGTGACGTTTTACGAACTTGGAGGCGCATCGTCGAGAGCGGTGCTGATGAGACCGGAGAGTTTCGAGATGGTGAACAACGAGTGAGAGAGTATTTGACCAAGATTCGGAACGGAGCAGTCGTGAAAGAGTACGGCGTCTGGCTGGCCGCCCGTAATCCTAGACTTGGTGTCCAGGTTTTTGCCGAGGATCGTAGTCAAGTCAAATTTGAGCCCAGCCAAGTCGTTCAAATTCTCCGAGAAGGTGCTCCGGGATCTGTAAAGGAGTACCTGGAGTACCTAGTATTTACAAAGAATCATGCGGAATACATCAACGAGTTGATCGCATACTATTTGGATATTGTAACCACCAAACTTGAAGAGTCGCCTGAAGCTAGAAGCTCGTTGGCTATGACCTACGAGTCTTACCGAGCTCTTCGTCCCCCGAAACCTACATACCGACAATTCATCACTGATAACACTATCGACGAAGAATGGTGGCACAGTCGGCTTCGGCTTCTACAACTTCTTGGTGGAAGCCAAGGTTCCGCATCTCGGTACGATGTGGCCTCTATACTTGAGCGAATAGCACCATATACGAATGAGCTTGTGCCAGAGGTGATCATACTTGATGGACGCCAGTCGCGTCACGAAGAAGCACTTCGTTTGTTGACTCATGGTCTAGGTGATTACGATACAGCGATAAATTACTGCCTTTTAGGCGGATCAAGTATTTACCACCCCATTTCTGGAACTATGGCAAGAGAGAAATTACCTTCACGTGAAGAACAAGCTAAATTATTCGATCATCTACTTTCAGAATTCCTCCGAATTGAGGATATCAGCAACAGGGTAGAGCAGACGAGCAGTCTGCTTGAGAGATTTGGTGGCTGGTTCGAAGTTGGGCATGTCCTGAGTCTGATACCGGAAACGTGGTCCGTGGAGCTGGTGTCTGGATTTCTTGTAAGTGCGCTACGGCGTATTGTGAGAGAGCGACATGAGACTATGGTAGCTAAGGCCTTGAGTGGTGCTGAGAACCTGCAGGTTACTGCTAGTCTCATTGGGGAAATCGACAAAGCCGGGCCTTCAGTTGAGACCTAACAAGCTTCTTCTGGCAGCAGGTTACTCTCTCAACATGTAATTCAAATATAGTAGTAATGATACAAACCAGTAGCTCCTCGGTCTATGCATAACGTGACAAACTGAGGCATTATTTGTTGATGAGGAAAAGCCTTTCCTGAAATGGAGATGATGCTCAGAAACAAGCTGTTTTTCTATCACAACGAGGTTTAGTGTATTTATACGTACATTACTGGTGTGAGTTTTTTGTCAAGGGAGCCAAGGAAGCTTCACGGACATGTCTCTAAAAGTGGGGCATCCAAACAACCTCATATGTCAATCGTGAATATTGATTGCCATGTATCATTCGTCCTCACATCCCTCCACCCCAACCATTGCTTTTATGATCAACTAAAGCGCGAACCTTATTAGAACTCAGCACGACGCCAACCTCGCAAAGAACTCAAGACTTATAACGCCCTTCCCTCCAGCCTACAAGCGGTCACCTTTTGCAATTCAGTCAAGCATCTTAGAACCACGTCAATCCTCAAAATGGCAAACGTAACGCCTCGCAAAGCGCGCCGAGGCCATCAGAATCCATCCGCACAAACTCATCCTGTCGCGATACAAACCTCAGATTATGACTCGGAGGCGTTCTTCGAATCCAATGTTCCCAGCCGCTCCAACACAGAGCTCAACCTCTCCGTCCTCCGTCGCTATCGGCCCTCGATCCAAACCATACTTTCCATCGCCCCGTCTGCGCAAATCTATACCTACTCTCCCTCTACCACGTCCTGGCTCAAAACGGACACGGAAGGCACTCTCTTCGTTTGCCAGCTGTCGCCGGCAAGCGCAGGGGCTGCTGCGAACTACTGTATTGTAGTGCTCAATAGAAGAGGACTGGAAAACTTGATGTTGGATCTGAGCACGGTCGAAAATGTGGAAATCACGGACGAGTTTCTCATGGTTGGTGTGAAGGGAGACGGAGAGGAAGGTATGAAGATGTTGGGGTTTTTTATTCACGCGGATAAGTCAGATACCAGGGAGGTCAACTGCAGACTCATACGGGAGAAATGGGAAGAAGTCAATGCTAAGGATACTGGAGAGAACATGCAAAGCTCGGAAAGAAATGGGCGGAGGTTGAGTTTAAGTGATCTGTTTGGTGGACAGATTATACGAGGGTGATCTGGGACGACCGCCCAACAAGAGAACGAGGCCAGGAAGCATTTATGTCTAAGGACATTTGTGAAGGGGATGATATTACTCGGGGGATGGCAGTGAAGTCCTGCTCGGACGGGCCCATATTGTTCAGCTCCATCTCCCCAGAGCCCGCAATGTCGAGGCACCGATGCTGTCATGCCGTACGGTTCTATCCTCCGGCTCGTATGTGTATGCCTTAGCAAAGCCAGACCATGCTCAAGGTGTGCGGGTGTACCTAGGCCGCAGAATAGCAGGGCCATGCCTTTGAGATGCATTTCGGATGCGGGAAGCGACGATTCGAGATAATTGACCATGAAAAAACATTCGGATATTGTTCTGTCCCTACATATGTCGTTGGTATTGTGTCGTTTCCGAGCATGTCCGGACCCCTCGATTTGGGATTGCGAGTGATATTTTCGACTGACATCATTCTATTGGTGTGGTGGTGATTCTCCATGGTTGAAAGCAATCTCGGCAAGCAACACAACATTTGGTACCAAAGCTGGCTAGCCAGAACGACTCTTCCGCGACAAGTAGCCCTCCCCGCGTTTACTACCTCAGTGCTACTGTACCACTATGTTGCTACTCAACATTCTGTGCCCAGCAATGCTACTACTAAGTGCTGTTTGTTGTGTATAAGCTTTTATGCAGGTGCGCTTGCTAAGAGCGGCTGTTTGCGGGGCAAGGATGAAATCGACGATGCCCCCAGACGCAACTTGGAAGGCACTGAGTCTTTGTTACTGTAAGGGCTTGTTAAGTGCCGATGCTGAGGTACCAAGGCTTGCATCTTATACACTTCTCATGGACACTACCTAGATCCCCAGGGATCCCCAGGTAGGGAATCATATGCAGGTCTTGTCTTGTGGGTTACTCTTGATTTTGTCTCTTCCCTCTAAAATCTTGTTTGGAGAACCCGTTCTGGCGAATAGTAGAGTCTGTGTTCGCAATGCTCTTGAAAGTTGTTGTTGCTCTATCAGCGGGGCCTGGGCGTGATGCGTGTTCATCCGAGCCATACTGACAGAAAACAGATATCACTATCTCCTAGAGTAACACGCAGTCGACACGGTAGGTACTACACCGTGCTCCTCCTCGCGTGTAGAGCTTCCGGGTACCAAGTTGGGGGCACCGGGGCAGTCGCTATCTCCGTCACGTGTGCGTCGTGTGGGAAGGGCCTCTAGGCTTTTACCCTCCAGGCTCCGCGACCACTGCCGTGCCCAGACCAGCCCTATCGGCATACGGATACCGGTGACGCTAGGTGCTGAAGGCCGCCTCCACCATGACCTGCCCCTGCCTCCAAATTCTCATCGACGATACGGTACTGTCCTGTACTGCACCGTACCACTATGTTACTCTCACTTTCCATCCTTATTGCAGAGACAGCGCCGACAGCACCGTGGTTGCGAGCGAATGCCATCCATGGCCCCTCCTCTTCTCCGCATTGCTTCGACTCTTGAAGGTCTAGACGGACGACTTTCGTAGCGACTCAGGGACGCCCGAGGGACTCGGCCTCAGCGGATCCCATTACGAGATCAGTCTCCCCAAGTGCGAAAAAGGGCCTGTACCATCCCCACTTGGCTCTCTCCAGTGACCTAATAGCATCGAAGTAGCATCGCTTCTCGATTTTTTTTACTTAACTCCTCTCCACCAGAACGTGTTGTGTCCTTTTCTTCCATCGTCCATCGTCCATTTCCTGCTCTTCTCCCGTCCCCGAACTCGGCCCCTCGACGTTTTGCTTGTATCGTCATATTATTGGCACTACTCGACCGCATTCTTGCCTCCAGCGTGGCACTTGGTTTCGACGCCGTCCTTGTGTCATTCTTCCAGACGGACCTTGTCATCTTGTGTAGTATCGCAGAGTAACGGAAACATCGAACTCAGTGAAAATTCTTACCATATCCTCGTGCGATGGCTGAAAAGTACGAACCTGAGAGGGATGGCATCAAGCCAGGGCCTTCTCCCATCGGGCCTGCAACGGATGATGTTTCCTCGACCCAAAGCAAGGAGCAGACCGAGTGTCTTGATGCCTTTGGGGACGAAGCCGGCGGTGAAGTTCAATGTATGTGGCTTCTTGTCCCTTTCGCGGCCTGCCCAGGTGGCTAACAATCGACAAAAGACAAGACCATGACTTGGTGGCAGGGCGCCCTGGTAATGATTGCTGAAAACATCTCACTGGGTATTCTCTCTCTTCCTGCCGTGTTGGCCAGAGTTGGGTTGATTGGTGGGTTGATTGGCATCATCGGTCTCGGTATTTTTACAACCTACTCTGGCTATGTCCTATGGCAGTTCAAGATGAGATATCCGCACGTAAGCATCATCATGGTGTCTGAAAAGTCACACGCTGAGAAAATCTACAGATTATTAACTATGCGGATATTGGAGGCGTGCTCCTTGGCCCTTGGGGTAAGGAGCTTTTTGGCATTGCGTACATCATCTACATGGTTTTCTGCATGGCCTCGCACATTTTGACTTTTACTATCGCCATGAATGTCCTGACTGAGCATGCAACATGTACCATCATCTGGGGAGTGGTTGGTGTCGTCATATTCACGCTTCTCTCTATCCCTCGAACGTTGAAGAACATCTCCTTCCTTTCCATAGTTTGTCAGTCTACTCCCCTAGATTTCTCGGTCCGAGCTAATATCCTCAAGCATTTGCTAGCATTCTATCAGCTGTGATGATCACAATGATTGCTCTGGGTGTCTCGCCACAGGCTGCAGCTGATGCGATGCGTGGAACCTATCCTGCGTCATTCCCAGCAGCCTTCAACAGCATGTCCAACATCGTCTTTGCGTATGGAGGCCATGTTGCATGGATCAGTTTCATCAGTGAATTGCGGGACCCAAAGGAATACCCCAAATCTCTCATACTATTGCAAGCAGTAGACATATCCATGTACCTTGTGGCAGCGCTGGTAATCTACCGTTACGCTGGGGTAGGCGTTGACAGTCCCGCTCTAAGCAGTAACAGCGTTATTGTGAAGAAGGTGGCCTGGGGCATTGCACTCCCCACCATTGTCATTGCCGGGGTTATCTTCGCCCACGTATCTGTCAAGTACGTCTACGTACGTATGTTTTCAGGTACACGTCATTTGCACAGTCGTGGCTGGATCGCTACGGGTACCTGGATTGGTCTGGGCACCTTTTCCTGGATCATAGCTTTCGTTCTCGCAGAAAGCATACCAGTGTTTAGTGATCTGCTCGGTTTCATTTCAGCCTTATTTGCATCATGGTTTTCGTATGGTATTCCTGGTATCTGCTGGTTCTACATTAACCGTGGGAGCTGGTTCAAGGATGGAAAGAACATCTGGCTTACGATGGTCAACCTCGTTTTGATAATCCTTGGTGTTATCATTTGTGGAGTTGGGTTGTATGCATCTGGCTATGAGGTAAGCTTGATTTTCGTTTTCTTGACTCTACCTCTCCATTTACCTGGAGCCTGCCATCTCTGCCAGTACTAGACATATCATCGAATGTACGTTTTATGCGATGAAATTTACTAACATCTGGGCAGATGGCCGCGCATACGAAGTCAGGGTCTAGTGGCGTTTGGAGTTGTGTCGATAACCAGTATTAAGTTTTACATTTTTATCTATAAATTACAAGGAGATTTGCTAGAGGACATTACGTTCGGCGTATAGTCGTAGTTACTACTATAGACGTAGTAAGGTAAATACTTATCTATCTTTATTTAGACTACTTAAATAAAATTAGAGACTTTTATAAATAATAAACAATAAATAAATAAATACTAGATTTATTCTAAGGTCTAGAACTTAAAACTTACTTTAAGTAAGTATAATTACTAGAAAAATATTTAAAAATAACTTTACTAGTAAGTAATATATTTCTCTATATATTTAAAAACTTCTAAAGTAGATAACTTACTACTATAGTTATATAATAGATTAGACTTAAAGATAGTACTTAGTATAGTCTATACTAGAGTTATATATATATATATAACTTACCTTATCTCTATATATAAAGAGCTTTAGCTTTATCTCTCTTTCTTTCTTAGTAATTATAAACTATTATAAATAACTCTACTACTTTAACTAAAGACTTAGTCTATAATAATATAATTACTCTCTTTTATCTTATAATTAGAGAATATATAATAGTATAAGTTTAGAAATACCTAAACTAGAAACGTAGAAACTATAATAGTATCTTATACTTAATAATAATAATTAAGTAAGAAGTTTAATTAACTTACTAGATAATAGTATAATATTTAAGTAGCTAGTATACTACTTAGAAATATAAGTAAAGTAAGAAAACTCTAACTATAAAATAAAAGTTATTAAAATTATATAGTAAATTTAGTAGAATTAAAGTTTTTATTTAAAAGCTATTTATTTACTTAAAAATTCTAGATAATAGAAGAAAAGACTCTATAGTAGTAAATGTTAGAGAGCTTATTAGAGAGTTTTTATAGATTTATAGATAGTTACTATAATAGTAATAAAAAAGTAATAAATAGAAGAATATATAATATAGAAGGTAATATAGAAGAAGACTCTTTAAGAGAACTAGTAGTACTATTACTTATAGAGAATAATATTTCAACTATCTTTAATTAACTAGTAGTAAGTAACTAGTTAAGTAAAGACTAAGTTAGAGAACTAGTAGTCTAGATTATAGATATTAATAAGTATAATACTATAGAGTAAGCTTAGATTACTATAGCTTAATAACTTGACGTCTAGATAAAGAATATCTTAAAAGCTCTAGCTAGACTTTAACTATAGATTCTAGCTCTACTTCTCTCTCTAGTTATAATATTTAGCTAATAACCTACTTCTTCTCTTATAGATATATAGAAAGCTAGAAAGCTAAAGACTAGCTTACTAGATATAGAGAAGTTTAATAGCGAGAATAAGACTCTATATACTTAATAGATAAGTAAGCTTAAAGTAAAACTTATAATTAATAGAGCTATAATTAGAGACTTAGAATATTAAGTCTAGTATAAATTTAGTTATCTAATAAGTAAAATAGTATAAGCTATCTATCTATAGATTAAGTATATAAAGAGAAGTCTAGAGTTTATAGTTAATAGACTCTTTAACTAACTAAACTTAGTCTTTAAAGATAAATACTAGACTATAAAAGTAAGTAAAGTCTATAGATATATAAAGTGAGGCTTTATACTATTTTAAGAATATATTATCTAAATAAATTAATAGAGCTTAGAAGCTAGTAGTTAGAGATAGAAGAATATAGTTAAGAAGAATCTTCTAAGAATATTACTTAATAATAAGCTCTTAGACTAAATAGTTACTATTATTAAACTATTTAACTACTAATAGTACTATAAAGTACTAAGTAGTATCTAGAAAAATATATAAATAGTTAAAGACTTAAAGTTATACTACTATTACTAGAAGATATAAGTAAGTTTCTATTAGTTTTATATATAATATATAGTAATAAATACTTATATTATTCTCTTTCTATACTTAATTAGGTTAAGGCTTAGTAGTACTATAGTTTAAACTAAGTCTACGTATTCTTATTATTTCTATTCGTTAGAGATAAGAATAGTAATATAGTAAGCCTTAGTAATTTAGTCGGCATATAGGTATATATAGTGCTATTTAATCTAATAGGCTACTTTATATAGTATAGATATCGGTACTTATACTATAGGCTAGTTAGATATCTAAAGATATCGGTAGTTATACTATAGGTTAATTAAATCCCTTAAGATATTAGCAATTATACTATAGGTTAATAGTTTAACTTTAAAGCTTACTAATAACGTATTCTAAAGTTTATATATAGTTAGAAGTCCCCTATAGTTTTAAGTTCTTTAAGTTAAATATATACTTTTTATATATTATTAAGTTATCTAGTCTTTATTACACTTTATCCTAAATTTTACCTTCTATAATCTAAGATAAGCTTCTTTACTCGACAACTTTACGCCGACTACTATACTAAGCCTATCGGTAACTAGAAACCCCTATTAAGAGATATCGAATACTAAGCTATTTATAGCTCTTTAGGATATCTACTAACGCTAATAATAACTAGAGACTAAACTAATAAGGACGCGCGCTATAGGAAAAGAGAGGGAGGAAGTAGAGCCTTAACCGAGTATATTAGAGAGCTCTATATCTATAAACGACCTACTAAGGGCTCTAATCGCTTTACTCTTAATAGTAAATTAACTATAGTCTAATAACTAACTATTAGGTCCTAGAGACTAGAAGCCGTCGACCTAGGACGGCTAAGTAGACACTTTTCGAGATTATATCTTAAGGCTTAGAAGCTCTTATACTATATACTCTATAGTAAAACTAGCGCTCTTTAAGGATTACTACTAGAATACTACCTATAATACCCTCCCTCTACGCGAGTAAGTCTAAATAAGGTACTTTTAGGAAAAGGGAGACGCTATACGTAGTAAGGACTCTATAGTATTCTTCGCGTAACTCGATAAGACCTTCGCGGATAGTAATAAACGAGCTAAAGCCTTAAAAAGACTTACTAATATAAGATATTCTTTAGGTTAACCTTAGTATAAATACTAGCTCGAATTTAACGAACTTCTACTAAGTACTAGCGAAGAGAGTTAGGAAAATAATATAAAGATTAACTACTTTAAAAATACCTTTTCTAACCTTATTTAAATATATATAGCTACTATAGTTAAGATTATAGACTACTACAAATTCTCGAAGAAGGTAGAGTAGATTATAACTAACTTTAAAGAAACCGACTAGTTTAAAGTATTTAATAAGAAATAGAGAGAAAGGAATAAGGAGTCTAGAATAAAGATAACGGCGACTACGCGCTCTTAGGGCTACTCCGCGACGTCTAGAGTAGACGCTAATAGTAATATAATAATAGTACTAATATATATAGACGGTAATCGCGAGAAGAGTAATAGAGACTATAGGACTTTAAGCGGAAAGTAGAGAGTAAATTAGGTAGATATAGTAGAAAGAGAGAGACGTTAAGAGAAAAGACTCTATTTCTACTATAAAGCCTCTAGACACTATATTCGAGATTACCTATACGACCTACTTATATAACCTATTAATATTAACTAGATAGGTATAGGCCTAGTATTAAAAGACGATAACGAAAATATAGACTCTATACTCTTTATATTAGAAAAAGACTAGCTCTTAGTCGTAGTTAAGAACTAAGAGCTAAAGAAGTATTATATTACGAGTAGCGTCGTCCTCGACGTTGTAATACTCCTAGGACTAAAGGTCTTAGGATTAGATAAGGTTATAGAAATTAAGTAGTTTCTAGGACTACTATCTAGTAGTTTTATTTAGTTAATATTAGCTATATTTAGGTTAGCGGATAGGCCCCGGTTTAGGGTACTATTACGTAATAATAAAAGTTCGATAGAATTACTAGGTAAACTTATCGAACTAGGTAGGAGTTTAACGAGTTTAACTAGCGAACTTACTAAACTTAAAGAAGAGAAGTTCTATATATAATAGTTATAATTTCCTTAGATAAGAGCTTTATACTTAACTTACTATAGTAATAGTATATTATCTATTTAACTTACTCTTACTATATATAGAAGGTGAAAATTTAGGATAAAGTGTAATAAAAACTAGATAACTTAATAATATATAAAAAGTATATATTTTACTTAAAGAACTTAAAACTATAGAGAGGATTTCTAACTATATATAAACTTTAGAATAAGTTATTAGTAAGCTTTAAAGCTAAACTATTAACCTATAGTATAATTGCCGATATCTTAAGGGATTTAATTAACCTATAGTATAACTACCGATATCTTTAGATATCTAACTAGCCTATAGTATAAGTGCCGATATCTATACTATATAAAGTAGTCTATTAGATTAAATAGCACTATATACACCTATATGCCGGTTAAATTACTAAGGCTTACTATATTATTATTCTTATCTCTAACGAATAGAAATAATAAGAATACGTAGACTTAGTTTAAACTATAGTACTACTAAGCCCTAACCTAATTAAGTATGGAAAGAGAATAATATAAGTATTTATTACTATATATTATATATAAAATTAATACTAGTCTTAAAGTTAGTTATAGTATAAGGGTCGTTCTCTAGATAATATTCTTAGGTTACTAGTAGTTATATATCGTCTTAAGTTTCTATATAAGGAGGTAAAGTATTAGTACTAGAGTATACTAATACTAGTATAGTTCGAGCTATATAGTATATTATTACTATCTATTCTTAAGTAGATTAGTATATAAGAAAGTCTTTTAAAAATAGTTAAACTTATTTCTAGGTATTCTTTCTTAAGTAAGAGACTATATATATACTCTATTTAGTAGTTAATTTAAACTTATTTTTATTAAATATAAAGTATACCTTAACCTAGTAAAAGAAGGTTTCTAGCTTACTTTACTTATTATCGAATTTATTTAGGAAGGCGACTTTAAGAGATTTATTATTCTTAATAGTATTCTTAACTATAATAGGTAGTAAAGTATTAGGTATACTAATATCGTCTCTTTTGTCGTCGTTATTTTAGGCTAGTTTCTTTCTCTTTTTAGTATTCTCTAGTAGACTAGTTATTAGGGTAAGGTTAACGCGACTAGTAGTTAGACTTCTAGTTTCTTTAGTTAGGGCTATATTAATAGTTCGTAATACTACTTAGAACAAGTACTTAAAGTATAATAATTCGGTTCTCTACTTAATAGTAGATAGAGTATTGTAAAGTTAGTATATAGTAAGTAGTAGTATAAAGTATTACTTATAGATTTAGAGATCTATTTATTATAATAAGAGTAAATTTAATAGATAATATACTATTACTATAGTAAGTTAAGTATAAAGCTTCTATCTAAGGAAATTATAATTATTATATAGAGCTTTCTATCTCGCCTAAATTAGACGAGTTTAATAGTAAACCTAGTGAACTTATCGAACTTCTACTTATTATATAATACCGCCTAAAACCGGAGCCTATCCGCTATCCTAAATATAGCTAATATTAACTAAATAAAACTACTAGACGGCGGTCTTAGAAACTACTCGATTCCTATAACCTCGTCTAATCCTAGAACCTTTAGTTCTAGAAGTATTACGACGCCGAGGACGACGCTGCTCGTAATAATAAGGTACTATCTTAAGCTATAATTTTAATAATAGAGCGAGTAACCTTAAACGTAATACCTTTAAGAATAGATAGTTAGCGATAGAAATATATTAGAGAATAGTATATTTATAAAGAGAGAAGACTATCTTTCTAAAGAGGCTTAAGAGCCTTCTAGGCCTTTAGAGCCTTATAGAGGTCGTAGTAGGTATCTTTACTAAAACGTACGTTAGTCGACGAAAAATAACCGGAATCTAGAAAATTATATATTAGTATTAGTACTTCTAGTCTAGATAGTATAGGCTATATAGACAAATTACGGCCTAGGGTAGTTAGCGACACTTTTTTATCGGGGTCCGATTACTTATAAATCCTTATAATTCTTCTTTATCTCCGTATATCTAGTATAGGCTCGGGAACAAGTTAACTAAGATTATTAGCGAATACTAAGTAAAAAGAGCTAGAAACCGATTATATATTAGTCGGTATAGTCTTCTCTAGTAGTAGTATAGCTGACATAGTAAATAATTATAGACATCTAAGCTCCGATTAGTAATAAGTAGGCTCTATTCGAAAATAACTTATAGTAGTAGTAGTTATAGTAGTAATAAAAAAAAAGAAAAAGAAATAAAAAAGGGCGGGAATAGCTATTTATATAGTAGAAACCTAACTAGCGCGTCGTCTAAAACGAAAGAATAGATTAATATTAAAGGTAAGGTCGAACCTAAAAGTAAAGTTAGAATATTTACTTTCTTAGATATTAGAATAGGTTCTAATATTTTTTATATAAGAGTAGGGGGGTAATATAAGGGGTTAGCCCCTAAGGGTAATACTAGCTGTCTATACTAGTACTTACTAAGCTCTACTAAGGGAGTCCTATCTATTTAACGCGAGCTTCGAGAGGATTCTCTCTCTCCTCTATCGAACTTATTAAATACTACACTAAACCTTCTATATATACGTTAGTCTCCCGTAATACTATAAATCTAAAGACTAATTCTATAAAGAAGTATTTTATAGATAATATTAATATAAAAACTTTTAATAATAACTATATTATAGCTTTAAAAGATAGTTATTATTATCTTGAGTATTTAAAATCTTACTATAATCTAAAGTACTCTTAAAAGTATAAGTACTTTTACTTTTAACTAAGAGAATACTTATCTTAACCTTAATTTAATTAGTTTAAAGTAAAAGATAGAAACTATTTAGATCTAATAGATCTATATTATTAATAATATAAAGTACTCTATAGTTATTAAATAGTATATAATTAGAAAGTAGATACTTATAAGTACTAAAAATAGTAATAAGTCTTTTATAAATAGTATCTATCTTTAGTTTTACTTAGTAATTAAGTAACTCTAGATTAATAATTATAACTACTATTTTTCTACTACTATTAAACTTATCTTAAGTAAGTCTTTATATAGTTTTAATACTTAGCTTAAATTTACTTAAACTTATATTTAAACTTAAATTAAAGTAAATCTTCTAACTATAAGTACTAATAAAATCTAAGTAAAGCTACTTTTAAGTTAATATATATAAGAATTATAAAATATAAATATTCTCTTTATTATCTAATTTCTTAATTAAAGCTTTTATAATACTAGTTACTATAAACTCTAAAAGTTTATACTTTTCTTTTTTCTATAAACACTAAATTTTATTATAAGAGTCTTTATTCTTTTTACTTAGTAATAAGAATCTAGAGTAGTTTCTTTTATTATTAAGTTAATTATTATTAAAATTAATTAATTTACTCTTTAGAAATATAAAAACTATTAATTTCTTATTAAAATTAGTATTATTTAAGTATTTTAGCTTAAATAGTATAACTACTATATATAGAAACTTTAGATTATAGTCTTTTTATTAAGTATTAGAAAAATTATTAATTTAGTAATTTAGTAATTTAGTAATTAGTTTATTTTACTTAGAACTTAGTTTTTATAACTTTAAGAAAGTTTAAAATTACTAACTTACTTTTTATTTCTAAATAATTATAATTAAAGATATTTAAATAAATACTTTACTATTATAAATCTATTTAATTATATTAATATTTCTACTTTTAGCTTTTTATAAGTATTTTTTATAGATATTTTCTATAAATATTCTACTAATTACTTTACTTAAAGTAAAGTATTCTTTAAATAAGTAAATAAGATTTTTAAAAGAAAACTCTTTTCTTTTATTTTAAATTTATTTTTAGTAGTTAGTATTATTAATTTTGTATATAATATATAGTAATAAATACTTATATTATTCTCTTTCTATACTTAATTAGGTTAAGGCTTAGTAGTACTATAGTTTAAACTAAGTCTACGTATTCTTATTATTTCTATTCGTTAGAGATAAGAATAGTAATATAGTAAGCCTTAGTAATTTAGCCGGCATATAGGTGTGTGTAGCGCTATTTAATCTAATAGACTACTTTATATAGTATAGATATCAGCACTTATACTATAGGTTAATTAAATCCCTCAAGATATCGGCAATTATACTATAGGTTAATAGTTTAGCTTTAAAGCTTACTAATAACTTATTCTAAAAGTTTATATATAGTTAGAAATCCCCTCTATAGTTTTAAGTTCTTTAAGTAAAATATATACTTTTTATATATTATTAAGTTATCTAGTCTTTATTACGCTTTATCCCAAAATTTACCTTCTATAAGTATAAATACTTTTATTAATATAATTAAGAATTTATCCTAATAGCTTCTTAAATAAATTAGATAATAAATATAAATTAAAAAGAAGAGTATAAGTATAAGATCATTATAGAATTTTAAACTCTACTACTTATAATACTTATATAGTTATTATTAACCTTCTAAGTAATATACTAAGCTTATAACTATTTATATAGTATATAGATAGTAATAGATAAAATTAAAATAGTATATTATAAAAGATTTACTATTTTAAGAGTAAAAGATAAGTATCTCTTATATAGAGCTAGATACTTAAATATATTTAAATAAGTATTTAATTTAAGTTATATATACTACTATTTCTATAATATAAGTACTTATTTAAAGATATATTATTCTTACTTTTTTATAACTTAAAAGTAATATTATAATTAAGTATCTTTAGTTAAAACTTAGTAAGTAGTAAGTTAGTTTTTTATAAACTACTAGTTTTTAAAGTTCTCTTATATATATATTATTTTAAAAGTATAATTTAAGAAATTTCTTTAGTTTAACTAGTTATCTAGACTAGTTACTATAACTATTTATTAAATAAAGCTTACTTAGTAATTTACTTTTAAACTATAGTTTTAAAACTAACTATAAATTTACTTACTTTTAGTAAGTTAGTAAATAAAGAATAATACTAATCTCTTTAATTTAAAAACTATAAATATAAAAGTTAACTTAACTTTTTTAGAGTAGATTAATACTATTAATTTTTTTATTACTATTAAAGTTCTCTTAATTACTTACTATAACTTTAGTATATTATTACTTAGTAGTCTTAAGTATTATAGTACTTAAACTATTACTATTTAATTATAAAATAATTATAGTTTTACTATAAAATCTAAAGTTCTTTCTAGCTATTATAAAATAACTAATTAATAAAGTTTTTAGATAAATAAACAATTTAAAGAATTATAAAAGATAAAGTATTTAGAATATTATAAACTAGTATAAAATACTACTATTAGAAAATAGTTAGAAGATAAAAGTAAGTAAGTAAAAAGTATATTATCTAAAAGACTAAATACTAAGAAGTAATATTTAAGAAGTAAAAAGTAGATTATATAACTACTTCTTTTTAGAGATTAGCTAAACTAACTATTAGTTTATTTTTATAATAGCGTACTATTGTATACTTATATAGTAAAGAGAATTAGGGCCTAGTTTAGATTAAACTTAGGTATTCTAGAGTTAGGTATAGTTTAAGTCTATTTCGAGTTAGAACCTTAGATATATAGCTAGTAGTTCTTTCTATATATATACTTCTTATCTTTTTATATTCTTTATATTAGACCTAGTAGGACCTAATAAGACGCTAAATATATACTACTATATATCTCTACCTTAGTATAACAATTCGGTTCTACCCGGGGTAGACTAGGGTTATCGTAAGGTTAGTATATTAAGAAGTAGGCGTAAGACTATTACTTATAGATTTAGAGATCTATTCGTTATAATAAGAGTAAGTTAAATAGAATAATATACTATTACTATAATAAGTTAAGTATAAAGCTTCTATCTAAGGAAATTATAATTATTATATAGAACTTTCTATTCTACTTAAGTCCTAACGAGTTCGATAAGTTCGATAAGTTTAATAGTAAACCTAGTAAACTTATCGAACTTTTACTTATTACGTAATACTACCTAAAACCGGGGCCTATCCGCTAATCTAAATATAGCTAATATTAACTAAATTAAACTACTAGACAGCGGTCCTAAGAACTACTTAGTTCCCGTAACCTCGCCTAATCTTAGGACCTTTAGTCCTAGGAGTATTATAACGCCGAGGCCGATACTACTCGTAATACTATCCTCTATTTAGACTAGTAGGTCCGTATACTTAAGTACGACTAAGAAATATATTAGTTAAAGGCTATAGACTTCTCTTCTTTCTAATATACTACCCGACTATATAACTAAACGTTCTAATATTATAGCCCT
Source organism: Glarea lozoyensis ATCC 20868 (assembly GCF_000409485.1). NCBI lineage: Eukaryota > Fungi > Ascomycota > Leotiomycetes > Helotiales > Helotiaceae > Glarea > Glarea lozoyensis. The sequence continues at coordinate 2,464,185 of NW_007361001.1, read as the reverse complement.
TAGAAAGTAAATTAATTTAACTAGAAGAAAGATAGTACCTTATTCTTATTATAAAAAGGTAGAAAAAATATATATAGTTTCGCGAAACCTAAACTATAGTCGTTATAGTACCTATACTACTACTAGTAAGACTTATAATATAAAAGAGGTAAACTAGATACCTATAGAATTCGACTAAGAAAGTATCGAGGCTTAGGAGGCTAAGCTAAAGGCCGAGAAAGAAGAGATATAGGATCTTTAGTAGAAGGCGTAGGCGGCCTAATAAGAGACTACTTTCTACGCCCTACGTATTAAGAAGTAGAAATACTTTCTTTATAAGTAGAAGTAGAAGATAATCTTAGCGGGTCTTAACTTACTAGATAAGTTAGACGAGTTAAAGAGGAAAGAGTAGTAGGATAAAGAGAAGAAAAGAGAGAAGGAGGAGAGGGAAGTAGAAGTAGAGCGACTACTAGCCTACTCTACCCCGCCTAATAACTTCTTTACTTATAATCTATCGCTACTCGATCCGAATTTCGATCCTAGGTCTTTCTAGGAGGCCCTAGATACTAGTAGTAAAACTTTTTAAGCTACTTAGAGTAGTTAAGGTTATTAGTTAGTTTTTATATATCTTCTAATTATAGGTAGTCCTTCTATTTTATTAGATAATATAGTTTTTCTCTAATAAGTTTAAAGTCTAAGATTCTCTCGACTTTATACTTAGTATTAAGGTTTACTAGTTCTATTTCTATAACTAGAGCTAGTAGCGCTCTAGGCGGTACTAGTTCGAGTAGAGATATATAGAATACTAGAAAGATATTTATATTCTTAGGTAGAGCTAATTTATAGTTTAAGCGTCCTTTAAATACTTTAATTTTAAATAGTCCTAATTTCTTATTATCTAGTTTATTACTTAGTTATTTTATTTAAATATTACGTCTAATTAAATAAACTCTATCTCTCTCTCTTAGTATAGACTTCTAACTACGTTTCTTATTATAGTAGAACGTATTTTGTTCTACTATAGTATAGGGGTAAAGCTTCCGCCAAGTGATTTTTACTAGGATTTTGTAGATCAAATGCCGCTTTATACTCAGGACTAGAAAACAGCTGTATTTCTCTAATATTTTGTACTATAGCCCTAAGCAGCAATTACTACTTTATATCGATCCTTCATCCCTCGGATTAGGCCTCTTATTTACTCGTGTGTAATTAAATCCTAGGCTTCTTGGACAGCTTTTCTAAGGTTTTTATAAGACAAATAAACCTTTAGGTAGTATTCCTAGATATAATCTTTTATCTAATCCTAGATAGTCTTAATCGGGTTTAAATCTGGGCTATTTACTAGCTATTTTATTACCTTAATCCTAGCCCTTTTAAGTACCTCTAATATAAACTTCGAAGAATAGCCTTTAGCGTTATCTTATTAAAATTAAAGCTCGGGATAGGCTTAGAGTATTTTATCTATAATTAGGATAATTATACCCGAGTAAGATCCCTTATTTATCGTCTCCTAATCCTTCTCCCAAAACAAGCCTTTATGCCGGCTATATTTACCGGATATCGAGCCCTAAAACATCTAGCCTATCTTCCTTTAATGGCGGTCGCCAGTATAGTCTTTGTCGTATACCTCGTCGGCCCTCCGAGTAATCCAGGTTTTAGTATATTTACTAGGTTAAGTCCAGGTTTCGTTACTCTAAAGAATACAATCCTATTACTCGTCCGACTAGTCCTTGTGTTCTTCTACCTAGGCAAGTCTATCGGTAATATTCTCGGGTAAAAGAGGGGGCTTCTTTCGAGAAATACACCGACGATAGCCCTCTTTTTTTAAGGCTATCCGAATAGCCTTCTCGCCGTATTCGAAGCCAAGGATCGAGTAGATAGGTATTTCGGCCTAGGGCGTCTCTCTGTTCTACTTAGACGCTATAACCTAATTTACAAGGCGCTTTCGTTAAGGGGTATTAAGGAGAATGTGGCGGCCGTACTTCCCTTTCTTTTAGGGGGTAAGACGATAAGATATCGCAAAGGTAACCTAATCGTAAGTAAAGCCCGTTTAGAGGCATATCTGTACTCGTGTGAAATTAGCGTCGAAATAAAGAGTCTATACCCTTAATCGGTCGTCCCGGGTAAGCTCTTTTCGGGGTTGCTTAGGCGTAGGTACTAAGATCTGTGAATCCATAATACTCGTTACTTTAAAAAGGTCGAAATACACACTAAAAATCGTCCAAAAAGCAGCGACAGGTCATTTTAAGGTCATTAGCTAGAAGGGGTTGTTTTCAGCTTGTTTTTCGGGCACCTAGTAGAAATTACCAGAATTCTTGGCGGAAGCTTTACCCCTGTACTATAGTAAGATAAACTTAAGTTCTTCGATAAGCTATTTATAAAGAGAGGAAAGGTTATTAATAAGAATTCTTTCTACCTAACTATCGATAGACGTATTATAAGGTTCTTAGAATACTATCTTCTTATAACTAAAGTTAGCTTTAAATAGTAATACTTATATTATTTCCGTAGCTATACTATTATATAAGAACTAGGCTATTAGTAATAAGGCGACCTAATTATCTTACCTATAGTTTACGTAATACCTTAAGTAAACTTTAACTACTTAGTTTATTCTTTTATTACCTCTATTTGTTTATAGATAAAATAATATTAATAGTATTAGGATAGAGTATATATCGATATATAGATATAACGTAGGGAGAATAGCGGTAATTATCGTAGTCGCGAGACTTAAGGTTCGAATATAAAAGACTTAAATTACTTAAAGAAAGAAGCTATCTACTTAGAACTAAAGAACCCTTATATAGTAGAAACCTTAACTCTAGAAGATTCTATTTATTAGAAATTAACTAGTTACTATTATTAATATTAATAAGAATATTAGTAATATCCTTATTCTAGAATATTCGCTTAGAAATTAACTTTACTATCTTAGTAATATATCTTTCTAGAACATTCTATACTTACTATAGACTCTTTATAAGTACTATAGTATAATATAAGTATTTATTACCTAATACTTATACGCCCTCTTAATAACTACTTATATTATTTATAGTTATTATTAAGAACCTTCTCTTTCTTAAATATCTTAGTTATCTTAGATATTTTCTTATTTTCTTAGATATTTAGAAAATCTTAGTTTTCTTAGTTTTCTTAAATCTTATAACTAAGGTGTTTAAGGTATTCCTTAAATTTAACTTTATCTAAAGGCTTAGTAAATCCGTCTGCCTTTTAATCCTTAGTAGGTATATAGATTAAGTCTATTATACCTTCTAATATAAGATTTCTTATATAGTGGTATTTAACCGCTATATGTTTAGTACGTTCGTAGTATATAGGATTATACCCTAGTAGTAAAGCCCCGTTATTATCGGTATATAAAGGGAACTTATTTTGTTTATAAAAGCCTAGTTCTTTAACTAAGGCTATTATATATATAGCTTCTCTAGAGGCGGTATTTATAGCTATATACTCGGCCTCGGTAGTACTTTGAGCTACTATAGACTGTAATTTAGATTTCTAGCTTATAGGCCCTTCGCCTAAATAGAATATATATCCGGTAGTAGATTTAGAGGTATATATATCCCCGGCGTAGTCAGAATTACAATAACTACTAAGATAAGAATTAGATTTAGTATAAGTAATACTATAATCTATAGTGCCTTTTAGATATCTTAGTATTTTCTTAATAGCTATAAAGTGTTCTTTACTAGGATTACTAGTAAATCTAGCTAGTTTAATAGTAGAATAAGCTATATCCGGTCTAGTACCTAGTACTATATATAATAGGCTACCTATAATACCTTAAAATAGCTTAGTTTCTTCTTTAGTAGCTATTTCGGTATTTGGCACTATCTTTATCTTAGCGTCTATAGGTGTATATATAGGGTGACAATTAGCTATATTATATTTATCTAAGACCTTAGTTATATATTTACTTTGACTTAGTTTTAAGGAATCCTTAGTACGAATAATATCGATTCCTAAGTAGTCCTTTATTAAACCTAATTCTTTAATAGTAAAGTGTTTTTTAATACTATTAATAAGGTTTTGTATATTGTCCTTATTAGGTCCGATTATAGCTAAGTCATCTACGTATATACAAATATATATATTTGTATTACTATTAGTAAATATATAAGATTCGGTTTTTAAGGGTTTATAACCGAATTCTCTTAGTTTATCTACTAAGGTAAAGTACTAGATTCTAGCCGACTGTTTTAAGCCGTATAAAGCTTTATTTAATAGTAAATACTTAGCTTTACTATTATCTATATTAGGATCTAGTTTAATATATTCTAGACCTAAGGGTAAGGTTAAATATAGTTTATTTATATCTATATTTCCTTGTGTAAAGGCTGAAACCATATCTATTTTATAGATATAGTAGTTATTATATAGAGCTATAGCGAATAGTATTTTCCACGCTATTTGCTTAATAACTGCCGCATAAGAGTCTATATAGTCTTGGCCATATATTTGCTCAAAACCTTTAGCTACGAATCTAGCTTTAAACTCTATAGTATTTTTACTACTATCTTCTTTTATCTTATAAACCTATCTAGTTTTAATAGGTTTAATATTGTTATTACTAGTAGTTATAATATCCCAAGTATTACTATTATTTAAGGTATTAAGCTCATTTTGTATAGCTTTAATCCATAGTGATTTATAAGGATTATTACTACTTATAGCCTCTTTATAAGATTTAGGCTCTAAAATAATAGTATCTTTAGGTTTAGTAATAATTACTTTATTACTAGTATTACTAGTAATATTAGTTTCGGTATTTAAAGTATTATTACTATAACTACTGTCGCCCTCTATTTTAGAGGTTAAATAAGCTATAGAAGCTAAGTTAAATAAAACTGTATTAGCTTTTTTCTTAGATCTAGTAGTAGGAATTATATATTCCTTAGACTTATTATAGTTAATATCTAATTCGTCTATATTGTCTTTACTACTAGATTCTTTACTAGTACTATCGTCTTCTTTAGTACTATTATTATCCTTAGTACTATTATCGTCTTTAGTACTATCTTCTTTTTCTAAAGTATTTTTATTACTAGAATCTAAGATATCTAGTCTAGTAGGAGAATCGGCTCTAATATTAGTATTAGAGTTGTTTTCTTTACTATAGTTAATATTGTC
>NW_007361001.1:2454524-2457887 GCF_000409485.1 Glarea lozoyensis ATCC 20868 | reverse complement strand
GTCTTACGTATATTATTATTAATATAACTATAGTCTTTAGATTCTTCTTCTAGTAACTTAGTATAATCTTAATTTATCTTATTTTCTTTAAGATAATCTTCTTTATAAACTAAGTTTTCTTTAATAATTACGTCTCTAGTGTTTATAACCTTTTATAACTTAGGTATATAAACTAAGTAATTATTAGAAGACTCCCACCCTACTAATATACCTATATTAGCCTTATTAGCTAATTTACCTAGTTCTTATTTATTTCTTACTTCTTTAGGGATTAAAGTATAAGTAAGAGAACCTAGGATTTTAATACTACTAATATCTGGCTTAGTATTAAATATAGAGGTATAAGGGATAGTCTTAGTAGTACTATTATAAGTACGATTTTTAATATATACTATAGATTTAATTAAGTAAGGCTATAAGAATAGAGGTATATTCTTTTCGTTATATATAGTAATTAGCCTTTCTATAATATATCTATTTAGCCTTTCGGCTATCCCTATTTGTTCGGGACTATAAGGACTATTATAATCGTTATATATACCGTTATTAGTATAATAACTAGTCTACTTATTACTCTTAAACTCTAGAGCGTTATCGGAGTGTAAACCTTTAATAGATATATTAAGTTAGTTTTTTAATAGGTTATTTAACTCTATTAGTTTATCTATAGCCTCCGACTTATATTTTAAGGCGTATATAAAGACAGCCTTAGTACGTCTATAGGTAAAGGTTATAAAATACTTTTTACCTAGTAGACCTTATATTCTAAAAGGACCGGCTATATCTAAGTCAAAATAACTTAGTATTTCTTTATTACTGTCTAGAGGTTTATAACTAATATTCTTAGTTATTTTACCTAGTATACACGAATCATAGTTATCTAATTCGGTTTTACTAGTTTTATCTAGTTTATAGCCTATAGTGTTTTCTATAGTCTTAATAAGGTAATCCTTATTTATATAATTTAACCTCTTATATAGTAAATCTATATTAAGGTTCTTAATATTAGAATCTACTTTATAAACTAAGCTTTCTAGTTTATTATAGTCTATACTTAAGTCTAAGTAGTAAGCGTTACTATTCTACTTAGCTAGTATAGTAATATCTTTATTAGATATATAAGTAATATTCTTATTAAACTCTACTTTCTAACCTTTAGAGGTTAGAACTCTAGTAGATAATAAGGTAGATTTAAGACTAGGAACGTAGTTAACTTTAGTAACTAGTATTTCTGTTTTAGTCTTATTATTAGCTATAACCGGTATTTTACCTATACCTAGTAAAGGTAATCGGTCACCGTTAGCTATAGTAATACATCTATTACTAACTAGCTTGTAGTCTATTAGCTATTCTTTATTAGGGGTAAAGTGCTTAGTAGCCCTAGAATCTAATATTATAGTATTATTACTATAGAAATTAGATATAGAATAAGAAATAGAGTTATTTTTACTAGTATCTATATTATCTATAGTACTAGCTTACATTAAGACCTTATTTTTACTATACTTAGAGTTTTTCTTAGTATAAGTACTAATAGTACTTTTGTTAGTATTAATACTATTATTAGTATTAACTAACATAAGGGTCTTATTAGATTCTTTAGTAGAATTACTAGTATTACTAGTATTCTTATTTTTCTTAGAATCTTTATTCTTATTCTTATTCTTATAGTTAGTAGTATTACTACTATTAGAGTTATTTCTTAACTCGGGGTACTTTATAAAACACTTAGACTCTATATGCCCGTCTTTTTTACAGTGTTTACAATAAGATTTATTATTCTTATTATATACTTTATTAGCCTCTAGATTAGAGTTCATTCTAGCTTCTTCGGATATTAGCTTAGATATTAACTTATTTAAGTCTATATCACTTAAATCTTCGCTTATATCTTCGTATTTTCTAGAAGCTAAGGAATCGAAAGAACTAGGTAATCCCTTAAATATAATCTAGGCTATAAAAGGTTTAGGCATAGCGTACCCTAGTTCGCTTAGATATATACTAGCGGATTATATAGTACTAGTATATTCGTCTATATTTTTATAAGAGCTATATTTAGCCTCTATTAATTGATTTAAATAGCGGCCTATTAGCTCAAAACTACTATCGCTGTAAGTATTATTAATAGCTTACTATAAGCTACTAGCGGTAGTTTTATCCTTAAAGCGTTCTATATTATCTATAGAGATAATAGACTTTATGGCGCCTATAGCCTTATTATTATTACGAATAAAGTCACTTATTCTTTCTTCGTATTTAACCCCTAGTTCCGGGGTTCTAGGCTTGTTATCGTCGTTATAATATAAAGATTTATTAGGACGAGTTATAGTTTCGTCTATATAAGACATAAAACTATTTATTTCTAAATATAGCTTAGCTTCGTTAAGCCACTCTATATAATTAGATTTGCCTATTAGCTTTTGTCCCTTAAAAGAAGACATCTTTACTTAATAGGTCTTAAATAACTTAAGTTTTTACTTAAAGAGTTAAGTTTTACTTAAGGTAACCTTAGGGATTTTCTAAGGGATTTTTCTAAGAGATTTATACTATAAGCTAAAGCTTAAGTTCTTCTTAGATCTTTTAAGTTAATAACTTAAGTTCTACTACTATAGTTTAAGTTTTATTACTTAAATTAAGTTTTACTTAAGTTATAAAGTATAACTTAAGTTCTAAATCTTAGATTTAGTTAAGTAGTAGTTATTTAGTTTAGAATAAGTATTTTATCTAAACTAATCGTTTTAAGTATTCTTAGTAATTAAAAATAACTTATATACTATATCTTATAAGATTATAGTATTTATACCTAATAGCTTATATTAAGTCTATATAGGTTTTCTTAACTATCCTTTTGCCTTAATTACTTATAATAAGTATATTTAAGGTCTTTTCGTAGTATTTTACTACTTATTATTGTTCCTTAGATTTACTAAGTACTAGATAACTTATCTTATACTAATAATCGTAATATAAACTATATCTTATTCCTCTCCGAGGATAGCTTTTTATAAGATATATAAATATTAGATTAGTATAATATAAAACTAATCTATAATAGAACAGCCACTTCCTTCTATATTTATATATATTACTCTATTAGTAATATATATAGTATATATAGGCTTGGGCACCTTGGTTTAAGAAGATAATTATAATACCCGCTATAGGTCGCGTAATCGCTTCTTATAATCGTAAGTATCTTAAGCTTATTCTCTCGCTTAAGGCTTGTCTTAGGGACGCAGGTCTCAGGTTCTACTATAATAGTTTATATATATAATATATAATTATATATATTAGCCGAATCGAGTATATCGAGTTCGTAGTCGGATAGTTATAAATATAGAGTATTATAGCTCTATTTGTAAC
>NW_007361001.1:2392662-2452795 GCF_000409485.1 Glarea lozoyensis ATCC 20868 | reverse complement strand
AAATAGCTTTCGCTTTATTTCTATATAGATAGTTACGGCCGTCTAGAATTTAGATATAAATAGCTTATCTTAGTCCGAGACTATTTCTTCTAGGGTACTATAGTCCGCGACTATATATTATATAAAAGCGTATACTAGTTTCTTAGTAGTACTTAACTCCTTATATAGTATTAGAATTATATACTTAGTAAGTCTTTCTATTATAACTAGAATTACGTCGTATTCGACTTCTATTATTAGATCTTTTAATAGTAGAAGTTTAATAATAAAGTTTTATAATATTATTTTCTATAGTTTCTTCGAGATAGGTATTTGTCCTATAAGTCTATAAGGTATATAGTATATAGACTTATTCTAAATATAGATATTATACTTAGTTACTACTTTCTTAACTAGAGTCTATAGCTTATCGATATAGTATTACTACTAAATTCTCTAGAAGGTTCTCCTAATTTCTTAATAGCTATATTATAGGGCTTTATAGAATTTCTAAATAAATTTTAAAGTATATAAGCTTAGTACTTTAAGTTTTCTATCTTTATATAGTAAGGTTCTCTTAGAAACTACTAGTACTTTATTCTAGGTAGCTATAATATTATTATACTATAGGCTTCAGATTTTAGTAAGGGCGGTAATTACCTTAGAGTTAGAGATAAGATTTCTATTCTTATCTTTCTTAAGAATAGCTTATTTTTTATAGATCTTATCTCTCTTATATTCCGGCTAGTAACTTAAAGCGTTAGCTCTAGAATTATCTATTCTCTTTATATATTTAATTATAATATTAAAATAAACGAGTTCTTTAGCCTATTATACTATTTGTCGATTATCTAATTCCTTTATTATTAAGAATATTTATAGGTTCTTATAATTTATAAGAATAATAATAGGGAATTTAGCTCCTTAAAGATAAATCTTCTAATATCTTAGTACTTTAACTATAGTTATAAGTTTCTTCTTATAAATATTATAGTTCTATTTAGCTAGTAAGTATTTCTCGAAGTAATATATAATAAGGTATATCTTTCTATTCTCGTCTAGCTATAGGTAAATAGTACTTATAGTAGTATCTAAGGTATTAGTTTCGACTATACTTAGTTTATTAATACTAAAACTTCTAATAACTAGTTTCTTAGTAAACTAGTCTTTTAATTCTTATATAGCTACTCTCTTCTTTTCTCCTATAAGGAAAGGTATATCTTTTTAAGTAAGATTAGTAAGCGGTCCTATAATTCTTAAATATTCTTCTATAAATTATCGGTAGAAGTTTCTAAAACCTAGAAACGACTAGACGTCTTTAACGTTTTCTAGTTCTAGCTAGTTCTTTATTTATTAGATCTTCTCTAGGTCGATATTTATTTTTTCTAGTTTAATAATAAATCCTAGAAACTTAGTTTTCTAAGTACTAAATTTATACTTCTCTAGCTTTAGTCTAGAATCTACCTTAGCTAAGGCTTCTAGAACTAAGTAGATATACTCCTTATATTTATTCTTATTTTCTAAATAAACGAGAATATTATCGAGATAATAGATAATAAACTTATCGAGGTACTCTTATAAGATATTATTATTCTATCTCTAGTATATTATAGAGGCGTTAGTTAGCCCGAATATAAGGGTTTAGACCCTAGGGGTAGAACACTAGCTACACGTGCTAGTACTTACTAAGCGAGGGCCCTGCCCTAATACGCTATACAAAGCGCTACTACTAAGCGCCGTACTTCTATATATAAAAGGCGGGCTCCGAGTAGAATCCTTCTCTCTTCTTTATCGAACTTATTTAATTCTACAAGTAAGCCCTTATATATATATAGCTTTCTTATAATATTAAGTTCGATTAATTATAGATCTAAGATAAGTCCCCTAATCCGATAGGTTTATACTATCTACCGGCGAAAGCTTATCGGCTACCGAGAAATAATAATAATAAGTATTAATAAATACTAAGTTATTAGAAGTACTTTAAAGGGTTTACGTATATTAATAAGAGATAGAAGCCGAGTTAAAAAGAGAGTATTCTATAGAAAAACGTAGGGAGAAAGGAGAGAGTTAACTAAGTACGTTAGAAAACTCCCCCTCTATAAATAACCTTTTAAGAGCTCTAATCGCCTCCCTCGACGCGAATAAGTTATAGTCTAATAGATAACCGTTAGGCCCTAGGGATTAGTACCCGCTAACCTAAAATAGACGAGTAGACACCTTTTAGGATTACCTTTTAAGACTTAAAAGCTCGTATAGAGTACGTTCTATAGTAAAACTAACTCTCTCTATAGAGTATTATTAGAACGCTATCTACAATACTCTTCTATCCCGGGAAAGAGTTAGAATAAGGTACTTTTAGGAAAAGGGGGACGCTACTCGTAGTAAGGAGCCTAAAGTATTTTTTACGTAACTCGATAAGACTTTTACGGATAGTAATAAGAAGGCTAAAGCCTTAGAGAGGCTATCGAATATAAGATACTCTCTAGGTTAACTATAGTATAAATACTAGCTAGAATTCGACAAACTTCTACTATATACTAGTAGAGAGAGCTAGGAAAGCGATACTAAGATTAGCTATCTTAAGAATACTTTCTCGAATCTTATCTAAATATATATAGTAACTATAGTAAAGATAATAGACTACTATAGCTTTATAGAAGAGGTAGAACGTATTATAACTAACCTTAAAGAGACTAATTAGTTTAAATTAGCTAATAGAAAATAGAGAGAATAGAATAAGGACTCCGTAATAAGGATAACGGCAACTATACAGTTATAGGGGCTCTCTATAATATCTAGAGTAGATACTAATAGTAATATAGTAATAGTACCTATACGTATATATAGTAAATAAGGGAAAGGTAATAGAGACTACAAGTCTTTAAATAGAAAGTAAAGAGCGAAATAGGTAGACGTAGCCGAGAGAGAGAAACGCCGAGAGAAAAAACTCTACTTTCGATATAGAGCCTTAGGGTACTATATCCGAGAATACCTATACGACCTACCCGCGTAACCTGTTAAAATTAACTAAGTCGGGTTAGTATAATAATTCGGTTCTACTTAGAGTAGACTAGGGTTATTATAAGGTTAGTATATTAAGAAGTAGGCGTAAGATTATTACTTATAGATTTAGAGATTTATTCGTTATAATAAGAGTAAGTTAAACCGATAATATACTATTACTATAAGTAGTTAAGTATAAAGCTTCTATCTAAGGAAATTATAATTATTATATAGAACCTTTATAGTAGGTCGGTCGACTTAGTCACTAGTCGACCTAGTCGACAATCGCTTAAGTCGCTAGTCGGCCTAGTCGACTATAATACGTAACTTTTCTTTCTAACTAAGAAACTAGGGGTCAACTAACTATCTTACTATTTACCTCTATAACCCGCGTAATAAATAAGTAACTTATAGTCCCTAAAACCTAGTAGTATCTAGGAGGACGCTCCTAAGAACTCCCTCGCCCTAGGATACTTGTCCTAGGCTAGGCCGAGTCCTAAAGGCTTTATCCTAGATCCGATTACGTTCTAGATATAATACCCTAGGGTTCTCTCGACTCTAGAGTCGTAAGGCTCCTAGATACTATATACGTAATACTACTCTCTATTCGGACTAGTGTGCCCTTACGCTTAAGTACAACTAAGAATCGAATTATATAGTAGCTATAGACTTTCTTTCTTTCTATTATACTACCTAAGAGAATAAATAATCGTTACTATATTTTCCTAGGAAATTTAATCGAAAAGACTAGTAAAAGAAATATAGCTCCTTACTTCTATTATAAGAAGAGTAAACGCCCTTACGTCGCGCCTCGCGATACGAAACTATCCCGATATACTAAGTATACTTATTAAGGTAAGACTTATAATATTCGCTAAGTTAACTAAATACCCGAGGTATTTAAGTAGGAATCTCTAGAGAATAAGCGGCGGAAGGTACGTACTTTAAAGAGGTAGGAGATAGTCTATCTATAAGAGGCGTCCGCCTAATTATAGCGGCTTAAAAAGGAAGAGGATACTCTAGATAAGAAAGAGTAGAGAATAATTACGGCTAGTCTTAACTTACTAGACGAGTTAGATAAGTTAGAAAAAAGAGAGTAAGAAGAGGAGAAGAAGAGAGAGAAGAAGGAGAGAGAGGTAGAAGTAGAACGACTACTAACCTACCCTACCCCGCCTAACGACTTCTCCGCTTATAACTCTTTACTACTCGACCTAAATTTTAATTCTAGGTCTTTCTAGGAGGCCCTAGATACTAGTAGTAGAACTTCTTAAGCTACCTAGGGTAGTTAAGGTTATTTATTAGTTTCTATATATTTTCTAATTATAGGTAGTCCTTCTACTTTATTAGATAACGTAGTTTTCCTCTAATAAGTTTATAGTCTAAGATTTCTTCGACTTTATACTCGGCGTTAGAGTTTACCGGTTCTATTTCTATAACTAGAGCTAGTAGTACTTCCGGTAGTACTAGTTCGAGGAGAGATATATAGAATACTAGAAAGATATTTATACTCTTTAGTAAAGCTAGTTTATAATTTAAAGGTCCTTTATACGTTTTAATTTTAAATAGTCCTAGTTTCTTATTATCTAGTTTATTACTTAGTCGTTTTATTTAGATATTTCGTCTAACTAAATAAACTCTATTTCCCTCTCTTAGCGTAGGCTTCTAACTACGTTTCTTATTATAGTAGGACGCGTTTCGTTCTAAGATAAACTTAAGTTCTTCGACGAGTTATCTATAAAGGGAGGAAAGGTTATTAACGAGGATCCTTTCTACCTAATTGTCAATAGATATATTATAGGGTTCTTAGAATATAGTTTTCTTATAACTAAAGTTAGCTTTAAATAGTAATACTTATATTATTTCCGTAGCTATACTATTATACGAGAACTAGGCTATTAGTAATAAGGCGACCTAATTATCTTACTTATAGTTTACGTAATACTTTAAGTATACTTCGACTACTTAGTTTATTCTTTTATTACCTCTATTTATCTATAGATAGAATAATATTAATAGCTTTCGCTTTATTTCTATATAGGTAGTTACGGCCGTCTAGAATTTAGACGTAAATAGTTTATCTCGGTCTAAGACTATTTCTTCTAGGGTACTATAGTCCGTAACTATATACCGGATAAAAGCGTATACTAACTCCTTAGTAGTACTTAACTCCTTATATAGTATTAGGATTATATACTTAGTAAGTCTCTCTATTATAACTAAGATCGCGTCGTATTCGACTCCTATTATTAGATCTCTTAAGAGTAGAAGTTTAACAATAAAGTCCTATAATATTATTTTCTATAGTTTCTTTAGAATAGATATCTATCCTATAAGTCTATAAGGTATATAGTATATAGATTTATTTCGAATATAGGTATTATATTTAGTTACTACTTTCTTAACTAAAGCTCGTAGCTTATCGATATAGTATTACTATTAGATTCTCTAGAAGGTTCTTCTAATTTCTTAATAACTATATTCTAGAGCTTTATAGAATTTCTAGATAAACTCTAAGGTATATAAGCTTAATACTTTAAGTTTTCTATCTTTATATAGTACGTTTCCCTTAGAAGCTACTAGTTTCTTATTCTAGGCGACTATAATATTATTATACTATAGGCCTCGGATTTTAGTAAGGGCGGTAATTACCTTAGTATTAGAGATAAGATTTCTATTCTTATCTTCTTTAAAGATAGCTTACTTTTTATAGATCTTATCTCTTTTATATTCTAGTTAACGGCTTAAAGCGTTAGCTCGGGGATTATCTATTCCCTTTATATATTTAATTATAATATTAAAATAAGCGAGTTCTTCGGCCTATTATACTATTTATCGATTATCTAGTTTCTTTATTATTAAGAACGTTTATAGGTTCTTATAATCTATAAGAATAATAACGAGGAATTTAGCTCCTTAAAGATAAATCTTCTAATATCTTAGTACTTTAACTATAGCTATAAGTTTCTTCTTATAGATATCGTAGTTCTATTTAGCCGGCGAGTATTTCTTAGAGTAATATACGACAGGGTATATTTTCCTATTCTCGTCTAGTTATAAGTAAATAGTACCTATAGTAGTATCTAAGGTATCGGTCTCGACCGTACTTAGTTTATTAATACTAAAGCTTCTAATAACTAGTTTCTTAGTAAACTAATTCTTAAGTTCTTATATAGCCGCTCTTTCTTTTTCTCCTATAAGAAAGAGTACGTCCTTCTAAGTAAGATTAGTAAGTAGTTCTATAATCTTTAAATATCCTTCTATAAATTATCTATAGAAGTTTCTAAAACCGAGAAATAACTAGACGTCTTTAATATTTTCTAATTCTAGCTAGTCCTTTATTTATTAGATCTTCTCCGGGTCGATATTTATTTTTCCTAGTTTAATAATAAACTCTAGGAATTTAGTTTTCTAAGTACTAAACTTATACTTTTCTAGTTTTAGTCTAGAGTCTACCCTTACTAGGGCTTCTAGGACTAAACGGACGTATTCCTTATACTTATTCTTATTTTCTAAATAAATAAGAATATCGTCGAGGTAATAGATAATAAACTTATCGAGATAGTCTTATAGAATATTATCGTTTTATCTTTAGTATATCGTAGGGGCGTTAGTTAACCCGAATAGTATAATAGTATATTTATATTAGCTAGAGGGTATAATAAATATAGTTATCTACTTATATTCTTCTTTAATCCTAATAAGGTTAAAGGTATTTCTCTAGTCGAGTTTTATAAATATTTTTACTTTAGCTAGTCTATCCCGTAGATACTACGTATTCGGTAAAGGGTATTAGTCTCTAATAGTAATATTATTTAGTCTCTAGAAGTCTCTATAAGGTCTACCTTTATTATTACTAGTCTTTACTACTACTAGTATATTCGAAGTAGCTAGTAATTTAGATAGTCTAATCTATCCTTTCTTAAGTACTATATCGACGTATTTCTCTAACGTCTTAGAGACGTCGAACTAGTATTATCTTAATTTCTTAGAAGACGGCTACCTTTCTTCTTTTAGATTAATCTCGTAATCTTATAGTTAATATTTAGGTAAGGCTTGAAAGTCTTTCGGGTTTTCGAATAACTTCTTAAATTTTCTATACTATATAGGTATTTGTTTTTCTTTACCTTTATCGGTAACCTATAGAGGACCCTCTATTCCTTTAAGGTGTCTAGGCGCTTTAGAGGAGGCGGCGTAAACCTCTCTCCGGCCTTCTAGTTAAACCTACGTACCCTCGTAGGCGTATCTCCTATAGGCTATAGTGTTAGTATACTAGTCTATTTCGGGGTTATACTCTCGAATCTAGGTTATTCCTAATATAGCCTTACGATCTCTAATTTCGGTAATATTAAATTAGATATTAGCTTTATATCTATCTAGTAAGAATAACTTAGATAGAATAGTTACTTTATTAATTTATCTATTACTATAGTCTAACCTATCTACTAGTTATAGAGTATATAAGTAAATACTAGTTATAGAGATATTTAATTTCTTTACTATATAAGGTAAGATATAGTTTCTACTAGCTTCTAAATCGATTATAACCTTAATTAACTTTCCTCTAATTTTTATTCCGACTATAATTTGTTTTCCTCCTCCTATAGCGTATAGCTCGTAAGGGTCTAATAATATCTCTATAACTTCTATATCTTAAAGTAGGTCGGTCTATATACGGTATTACGCTACCTATTCTTATAAATAATAGGGTATACTAAGGCGTAGAGTATAGGTATTAGGGACTAGAGCTTCTTACTAAGTAAACTCGCTAGTTTGTCCTTTAATAAAGAAGACCTACTTCTAGATATACTTTCCTAGAGCTTTACTAATAATTTCCTATATATCTCTTAGTTTAAGGAGATTATTTAAGTAGAGTAACTACCTAATTAGTTTAAGTAGTTCGATAGTTGTCTTCTAAGTATATTCTTATTAGAATACTACCCTTTTTATATCTATAAAAAATACTTTATAACGTATATTAGTTATAGGTTTCTCTCTCTATATTAGATAGTCGGCGGTAAACTTTTAGCTATCTCTAGTCTTTTAGATATTTCCTTCTTCTATTATCTCTTAGAAGTACTAGTATTCTCTATATTTTAGAATTACTTCCTCGGGTTTATAGGCCGAGGGGCTATTAGGTTCTAAGTCTACCTAGTATAAAGAGTCTTCGATCCGGTGTTCCTTAGTTATTAGAGGTATCTTAGATCTTACCTAGGCTACTAAACTAAGTTCGGTGGCGTCTTACTTACCCTAATTACCTTCTAGTAGGGTAGCTTTATTTATAATAGCTAGTCGTCTAGTATTACTAGACTATTTTTTCTAGCCTTTCTATAGCTTTCCCTTATAATAGAAACTAGCTATATAACCCTCTTCTCTATACTTAAAATAAAGTCCTTTCTTCTAATAGCGGTTTCTTTCTCTATCGAAGAGCTTTAGTTTAGAGTAGGTAGTATTAAGTTATTTAGACGAGAAATTATTATAATAGTATAGCTTCTTTTCCTTATAGTAATATCGAGTAATATATTCCTAGTTTTTCTCTCTATAGAACTTATAAAGGTAGTTATCGAGCTAGACAACTTTCTTAATTAAGGTTACTATATCGGTAAAAACTATTCCTTACCTTACTATTTCTTCTCTAAGGTACCCCTTAAGGCCTCTCTAGAAGATTTCTATTAATACCGCGGAATCCTAGCCCGATTTATTCTTATAACGTTAGAACTTAGTAGCGTAACTAATTACTAACCTAGTCTAGGTTAGGTTTAAGAGTTTATAAATAGCGGTACGTTTTACGTTAACGTCGCTAAATATTTATCGAATTTTAAACTTAAAACCTTAGAAACTACTAAATATCTTTCTTATAGTCTATATTATATTTCTACCTTTCTTATTTAGAAAGTAATCTTCTAAGAATAGTTAAATCTATTAGTACGCTTCCCCCTTAAGGTACGAGGTAGCCTATAGGCTCTTTTCGCGTTCTAAGTTAAACTTGTCTTTATTAAAAGCGAAGTAGAGTTTAACCTAGAGTAGAAATATTTCTAACTTAGTTCTTTTCTCTTTATACCTCTCCGGTAAGGCGACCCTAAGAGTTTTAGTATTTTCTATAGTAATATTCTAGGCGTTAGGTATACTAACGTTATTATTGTCGTTATTATTGTTCGCGTCTATAGAACTACTATTCTAGGCGTCTAGAGGGTTAGTTACTAGGGTAAGGTTAATACGGCTAGTAGTTAGGCTACCGGTCGTCGCCTAGGCTAGTCCGGCTATTATTAATAATCTAGTACTTACTAAGAATAGATACTTAAAGTGTAACGATTCGGTTCTACTCGAGGTAGACTAGGGTTATTATAAGGTTAGTATATTAAGAAGTAGACGTAAGATTATTACTTATAGATTTAGAGATCTATTCGTTATAATAAAAGTAAGTTAAACCGATAATATACTATTACTATAAGTAGTTAAGTATAAAGCTTCTATCTAAGGAAATTATAATTATTATATAGAACCTTTATAGTAGGTCGGTCGACTTAGTTACTAGTCGACCTAGTCGACAATCGCTTAAGTCGCTAGTCGGCCTAGTCGACTATAACACGTAACTTTTCTTTCTAACTAAGAAACTAGGGGTCAACTAACTATCTTACTATTTACCTCTATAACCCGCGTAATAAATAAGTAACTTATAGTCCCTAAAACCTAGTAGTATCTAGGAGGACGCTCCTAAGAACTCCCTCACCCTAAGACACTTGTCCTAGGCTAGGCCGAGTCCTAAAGGCTTTATCCTAGATCCGATTACGTCCTAGACGTAATACCCTAGGGTTCCCTCGACTCTAGAGTCGTAAGACTCCTAGATACCGCGCACGTAACATTACAATATATAGTTACGACTTACTGTCCCTCGTTTCTCTAGAAATAGAGCCCGATTTCGATATTAGGCTCCTCGTAGCTAAGAGAGTAAAAGTCTTTATAAAAAAGATAAAGGGAGTTACCGAGCTATATTAGGCAAATATAGCGGATACTGTCTAGAAATAAGAGGATAGTACTAATAAAAAGAGGACTCCGGCCCCGGTTTACCGAGTAGGTAATAAGGTATAGTTAGACTTATATAACTACCGGATATCTCGACCTAAGAGAAGCCTAGACTATAAATACGTAAAATACACGGTAGAAAAGGTATTATTACTAGTATCTGTCTATTTATTAGAGATCTCTAGTAATATTTACCCTATATTTTATATAGACCTCTTACGGCTAGTAAGTTAAGACCCTCTACTAGAGTAGAAAACCGATAATAAATAGCCGAAACTCGAGCTATTTAAAACGTATAAAGAATAGTAAGTAGAAGAGATACTTTATACTAGAGATAAAGCTAAGAGAAGAAGAAAAGTTAGATAAGTATTAGTAAAATAGTCCGGCTACTATAAGCTAACCTAGAAACCCTTAGAAAACCTAATAGATACTATAGCTATAGACAACTTTAAGACTATCTATAGAGATCCTAGACTCTATAATAGCCCTTTAATAGTATAGGGGAAAGGGAAGAAAAATTAAGAATAAATAAAAAATATATAAATATTATAGAGTCTAAGATATATTTTATAGATTATAAAAGTTTTAGAAAAAAGTTTTAGTTTTATTATTATTACATTATTTTATTAGATTATTCTCTATATAGAGACCGCTAAAAATACTATAGAAAAAGTAAGTTATACTATAGAAAAATAATTCTACTAAGTAGTACTAAGGTCGTAGCTAAAGGCTATATATAACTAAGCGGAGACTAAGCGAAAGTTACTAGACTAAAGTATATACCGAAAAAATAGAAAGAAAAATCTACTAGGCCGAAGTTAAAACCGAAAACTATAAAAAAAGAGCTAGAGGCTAAAAGATTTACTAGGTATTATTACGTTTTCTTTTCTTCTACTTAGAATTCTTAGACTTAGTAACTTTAGGCTACTTTAGGGCGGGTACCGGGCTATTACGCTAGACTCTAAGTTAAAGCGCTAGGGGGACTCTACTAAGACTAGAAGGCGATTAGCGATAGAAAATAAGTAAAATCCGATAACTTATAGTAGACTATCCTAGGTAATTACTAAGATAATAGATTAAGAAACTTTACTAGCGATACTTCTAGAAAGGGCGGTTAGTAATAGAAAATTATTAGAAAGTAGGTAATTTACGACAAAAGTAATCCGGACTTCTAGAGAGGCTTTAAAGCGCGCTAAGCTTTTAGAACCTTAGTTAAATCCTTATAGGTATTCTTCCTAAAATACTCGTTAGCCGATATAAAACTAGTAGAGCCCGATAAATATATACCTCCTTATCTATAGAACGTATCTAGATAGCGTAAGAGATATAAGTAAACTATAGCCTATAGATTAGTTAGTAATATATTTTAATCGAAGTCTAGTTAACTTATAAGTCCTTATAAGTATATTTTAAATAGGTATAAGAGATATAGGACCGGGCTTATATAAGCTAATAAAGTTAGTAGACTCTAATAGAAAAAGAGTAAGTTCCGTAACTTATATTTTAATCGATATAGTTAATAGCGAGGTTAGTATATCTAGCGTAATAGATATAGGCTACCGGGGGGGGGGCTATCTTTCTCCGATTAGTTTCTATTAAAGTCTAATAAGAAATCTACTTACCTTCGTTTTAGTTAGTTAATAAAAAGAAAGAAAGGATAAAAAGAGGGGGGAATTCTAGTATTTATAGCGCGGATTACTAGTAGTTATAGGGATAGGCCCTATTCGATTAAATTAAAATAGAAGGTAAAAGAATATATAAAAGTAAAGTTAGTAAAGGTAAAGTAGAAAAAGGTTAGGTTTAAAAATAATTATATTTTAGACTATAGAGAGAAAATAAAATCCGACAAATATATATTAGATAAAGTATTATTTTAAGAGGGGACCGCTAATAGAATAACCTAGTAGTAAATACAGATACCGACAGGCTATAGATAGAAGGAGAGGGGTAATATAAGGGTTTAGACTCTAGGGGTAGAATACTAGCTATACGTGCTAGTACTTACTAAGCGAGGGCCCTACCCTAATACGCTATATAAAGCGCTACTACTAAGCGCCGTACTTCTATATATAAAAGGCGGGCTTTAAGTAGAATTCTTCTCTCTTCTTTATCGAACTTATTTAATCCTACAAGTAAGCCCTTATATATATATAGCTTTCCCGTAATACCGAATAGTATAATAGTATATTTATATTAGCTAGAGAGTATAATAAATATAGTTATCTACTTATATTCTTTTTTAATTCTAATAAGGTTAAAGGTATTTCTCTAGTTAAGTTTTATAAATATTTTTACTTTAGCTAGTCTATTCTATAGATACTATATATTTAGTAAAGGGTATTAGTCTCTAATAGTAATATTGTTTAGTCTTTAGAAGTCTCTATATAGTCTTTCTTTATTATTATCTATTTTTACTACTACTAGTATATTTAAAGTAGCTAGTAATTTAGATAGTCTAATCTATTCTTTCTTAAGTACTATATTAATATTTTTCTCTAATATCTCGAAGACGTTAAACTAGTATTATCTTAATTTCTTAAAAGGTAGTTATCTTTCTTCTTTTAGATTAATCTTATAATTCTATAGTTAGTATTTAGATAAGGCTCGAAAGTCTTCTAGGTTTTCAAATAACTTCTTAAATCTTTTATACTATATAAGTATTTATTTTTTCTTACTATCGTTAATAGTAACCTATAGAGGACTCTCTATTTCTTCGAGGTATTCGGGCGCTTTAGAGAAGGTAGTATAAACCTCTCTTCGGCCTTATAGTTAAACTTACGTACCCTTATAGGCGTATCTTCTATAGGTTATAGTATTAGTATACTAGTCTATCTCGAGGTTATACTCTCGAATCTAGGCTATTTCTAATATAGCCTTATAGTCTCCGATTTCGGTAATATTAAACTAGATATTAGCTCTATATTTATCTAGCGAGAATAATTTAGATAGAATAGTTACTTTATTAACTTATCTATTACTATAATCTAACCTATCTACTAGTTTTAGAGAGTATAGGTAAATATTAGTTATAGAAATATTTAACTTTTCTACTATATAGAGTAAGATATAATTTCTATTAGCTTCTAAGTCGATTATAACTCTAATTAGTTTTTCTCTAATCTTTATTTTAACTATAATTTATCTCTAATATCTAGTAGTATAGAGCTCGTAAGGGTCTAATAATATCTCTATAACCTTTATATCTCGGAGTAGGTCGGTCTATATATAATATCGCGTTACTTATTCTTATAATTAGTATAGTATACTAAGGCGTAAAGTATAAGTATTAGAAATTAGAGCCTTCTACTAAGTAAACTCGTCTATTTATTCTTTAATAAAGAAGACTTACTTCTAGATATACTTTCCTAGGGTTTTACTAATAATTTTCTATATATCTCTTAGTTTAAAGAGATCGTTTAAGTAGAGTAACTATCTAAGTAGTTTAAGTAGTTTAATAGTTATCTTCTAGGTATATTTCTACTAAAAGGCGACTCTTTTTATATTTATAAAGGACACCTCGTAACGTATATCGGTTATAGGCTTCTCTCTTTATATCTCTTAGCTAGTAAACTTTTAGCTACTTTTAGTCTTCTAGATATTTCCCTCTTCTATAGTTTCTTAGAAGTACTAAAATTCTCTATATTTTAACGTTACCTCTTCGAATTAGTATATTAATAAACTATTAGGTTTCGAGTCTATCTAGTATAAAGAATCTTCTACTCGATATTCTTTATTTACTAGAGGTATTACGGATTTTTTCTAAATAGTAGAACTAAGTTTATTAGTTTCTTACTTACTTTAATCGCCTATTAGTAGAGTAGTCTTACTTAATATAACTAGTTATCTAGCGAGGCTAAACTATTTTTTCTAACCTTTCTATAGCTTTCTCTTATAATAGAAACTAGTTATATAACTCTCTTTTCTATATTCGAAGTAGAGTCTCTTCTCTCTTTAACGTATTTTCTTCTCTTTAAAAGACTTCTTTCTAGTTTTCTCTAAGAAGTTAAGTTTCCTTCTACCGATTATATTAAGCTCTATTAGGTTACTATAGCGGTTCTTTATTAGTTATATATAGTAAGAATAGACTCTCTTCTTTTTAATATAATACTTATATACTCGGTTATTAATCTTAATAGCGGCTTTACTTAGCTTATAAAGGTTTTTAAGAGAATCTATATATAATAATTTGTCCTTTATAAATTCCTTTAACTCTCTATAGAATAATATCCTTAAGGCCTCGTTGTCTAGTTCTAACTAAGCTAAGGTTTATTAGAAATCGACGTTATAATTAGATAGCTAACCTTATCTAAGTAAGCTTAAGTAGAGCTAACTTTAATTTCTTCTTAATATCGATATCTCTAAAAGCTTTTCTTATTCTAGCTATAAAGTCTTTTAGTATTTTAAAATAATCTTTAATAAACTAGAAGTAAACTATAGATACTAAGCCTATCGGGGTCTTATTCTTCTAGTAATTACTAATATAAGGCTCGATCTAGTTATAGGCTCTTCTCTTAAAGTATAAGATTAGAAATAAAACCTTATCTATTTTATTTCTAAACTTATCTCTATAGAATTCTATATAGAGTTAAGCTTTTATAATAAACTACTCTAGGCTTACTAGAGTTCTATTATACTTATCTAGTAGAGAGATTTATAGACCCTCTTTTACTTCGATTACTATTAGGGTTAGTAGTAGTAGTACTAGGGTTCTTATAACGCTTCTAGCTAGACTAGTAACGTTTAGGGCTATTATTAATAATCTAGTACTTACTAAGAATAGGTACTTAAAGTATAATAATTTAGTTCTACTCGAAGTAGACTAGAGTTATTATAAGGTTAGTATATTAAGAAGTAGACGTAAGACTATTACTTATAGATTTAGAGATCTATTTATTATAATAAGAGTAAGTTAAATAAATAATATACTATTACTATAATAAGTTAAGTATAAAGCTTCTATCTAAGAAAATTATAATTATTATATAGAACTTTCTACTCTACTTAAGTCCTAACGAGTTTAATAAGTTTAATAAGTTTAATAGTAAACCTAGTAAACTTATTAAACTTCTACTTATTACGTAATACTACCTAAAACCGGGGCCTATCTACTAACCTAAATATAGTATAAACAAAGAGATGTGTATAATCTAGTATATAGTAAATATAAATAACTAAGATAATAAAAGAGGTAGTTTTTAATAAGTAAAGGAGATAATATTTTAAAGCTATCTAGTAACGAGCTAATATATAAACCCGGAACGGAATAACTATAACCCGAAACAAGTCTGCCCTATTATATCCGTCCCTTCTTAGAATACTAAGTCGCCCCCTAACTTAGCTACGTAATATAAATTAAATAACTAAAAGAAAACCTAGATTCTCCTATACCTAACCCTCGGTAGCCTAAGGTAGGCTCTCGGCCGCCTAGGGCTCCTCCGACTTATTAGAATTATTAGAAACTCTAGAACCCTTACTCTTACTACCCCTTTTAACTATATTACCCCCTAGTACCTTATCTTCCTTAGCGGCCTCCCTAACTACCTTTGTCTTCTTATAAAGATTCTTTACTCCTAGG
Source organism: Glarea lozoyensis ATCC 20868 (assembly GCF_000409485.1). Taxonomy (NCBI): domain Eukaryota; kingdom Fungi; phylum Ascomycota; class Leotiomycetes; order Helotiales; family Helotiaceae; genus Glarea; species Glarea lozoyensis. The sequence continues at coordinate 2,437,215 of NW_007361001.1, read as the reverse complement.
GTAATCTCTTCTTTTATAAGAGGGAATAGCGGAATTCTATCGTTCTACTTAATATAGTAGTTAGACCCTCTATAATCCTATCTACTAGAAGTAAACCCTATAAAACGCGCTCCTAAGATCCCCTTCTTTACTTCCCCTAGATTCTAGTAGTAAGATATATCGCTAAACTTCTTTTCTTCTTTATATTAAAAAGCCTTAATCCTATTCCGAACTCTTTTCTTTACTTCCTCCCTCTACTCGGCTAGGTACTTATCGGATTCTATAAAGTCCTTTCTAAGATATAGCTTCTTCTACCCCTTAACTCTAGTATCTTCCTAAGAAAGCTCTCCGAGTAGAGTATTAGAAATAGCTCTGAGTAGTAATAACTTAATAGAAACTAGAAAACGACTAGTAGTATAGTAAACGTATAGTAGGTAGTTAGGAATAGTAGGTAGAGACTTTAGTTCTTTCTATAAGAAGACTACTTTCTTAGAACTTATAGGTTTATCTCGTATAAATCTACTATATTAATTTACTTCTTAAAAAACCCCGAAGACTCCCCTATATTATTCTTTAGGCTTAGCCAAGAATCTAATAAGAGTAGTTTATTAGAAAAACTTTACTTCGCCTTATTTCGCGGGTTCCTTTTCCTAGGCTACTCTAAGCCTCTTATAGTCTTTATAAGAGAAGTTAAATTTTAATAATCGTAAGATTTCTTATTTATAGATCTTCTCCTAAGTAAGTTTACTACGACTCTATACCTCTCTAACCTATAGTATTACGGCTTCTCTGACCTTTAGAACCTAGGCTAGAGCGCTTTCTTCTCTTTTATTGTCTAAAGAAGTAAACCCTACGACTAGTCCGGTTTTACTATCTATTAGATCCTATAGTTTTATCGGAATAAAGGCGTAAACTTCTCTAGCGTCGCCTATAGTGTCCCTAACGTAGAAAGGTATAGCTAGTTACCTCTAGTTGTCGCCTATAGACAAGTAATATCGGATAGCTTAGTAGAACGGGTCGCCTATTAGAATTTATTAAGCTATAGAATAGTAATAAGAAAATATCTATCTATTTATCTTATCGCTAGAGCCTAACTATTAGTACTACCTTATTACCTTAAGTTCCTCTAGTAGTAAAGGGCTAATAGGATTCTTCTCCTTCTACTACTAAGAAAATATATCTAACTTAACCGGCTTAGAAACTATAATAGCTTTGCCCTTAAACGCCTCTAAGAAGTAATATTATAGAATAGCTAATTTCTAAATAGGTAAGTCCGCGGCGGCCGTAGACTTGTATCTAAAGCCCCGGTATATAGTAGGTAAAAACTAATCCTCCTCTTTTTTAGAGTCTATGTCGAGAGTATCTTTAATTAGTTAGTTTATAAGCCTATAATACCGATTTTCTAGAGTCTTATTCGATACCTAGTAGGTTTTTAGACCTAGCTTATAGTAGAAAGCCCGCGTATAAGAGTAATAGCTTCCTCCTTACTAAAATTACCTATTAAAAGTAATAAACTCTTCTTTTCCTAGTTTCGCTACCGCCTTAATTCTCTTAAAAAACTTTAGTAGAAACTTCGATTCGTAGCTATAGCTCTATTCTTTATCTACCTTTCTTTTTAAAGGGATACTAACTTTCTTATCTAGTCTCTTTATTCTATTATCGGGATTATTCTTCTTATTCTTTAAATCCTTACTATCCCTTACCTCGCTAGATATTCTCGGAATCTACTTTCTTCTTACTTTAGCCTTCTTCTAGAAACTAGCGTTATTAAATAGTAGAATAAATACTTAGATCTTAGAAGTACCTTTCCTACTACCTCCTCTAGGAATCTTTAGGTAAGCTAAAAGCTTTATCTTTTTATTTAGTTTAACTACCCCTTTACCTCTAGCTCTTTTAGTAGCCTTACCCTTACCTATCGCTTTAATTAAAGGCGAGCTACTATCGTTAGAAGTTTTAGAGTTAGAATCGTAGATAACCTCGGTACTAATAGCTCCTATAGACCCCTTACCTTAAGAACCCCTTTTTACTAGCTCTTCCTTATTAGGATCTTTACTATTAGTACTAATTAGTAGCTCTTTATCTTTTTCTTACTCTTCTTACTCCTAGAATACTTAACTAAAGTATATATCTAAATCCGGTCCTCTGTCCTTATCTAATAAATTATCTAAAAGCGTGTCCCCCGATAGTTCTAGAGCTAAACTACTAGGCCGCCCTAGGCTACTACTAATCTCCTTATCTTTCTCGATAACTATAAAGGTACGAGAAATAGCCGGGGCTAATAATTCGTTAAACTATACTTCTTCTTCTAGGATCCTAGTATCTTTATTTAGATATATCCTATATCCGACTAAGAGTTACTTTATTATTACTAACGGCGTCACTTTATCTTTAATTATTTTAATAGCTAGTTAAATATCGGTAGTTATTACCCTTCTATCTTTTCTTCTACCTAGCTTATTACTTAAAAGACAATCTATAATAGCTACGTTAATATATAGTATAGCCTTAGCGAAGAGTATATCTCTACTTAGTACCCTAAGAGCTTAAGCGAAGGCTCCTATCTAGATTTCTTCTCTATCCTTTCTAACTTAAGTTATAATAGTATTTATCTAGGTTAAACCTTCTTAATCTTTACTCTAGTTCTTTTAAGCCCGGCTTTTTAACTTCTCTTCTTAGTCTCGTTCGACCTTATTTAAGTTTAGAAAAGTCTAAATTACTAGGAAGTATCTGTCCTTATATTCCTTTCTTATAGTAAATTCTCCTAGCTATAACTTATTCTTTACTATATAGCGATAAACCTCCTCTAACTTTTACGACGTGTTATTTGTTTTATCTATTAGTCCTTTACCCTATACCTCTATTATAGTATTCTTGTCCTCTCTTAAAAGCCCCTCTAATAATACTCTAATCTTCTTATAATCTAAAGGTAATTAAGTCGGTTTAATTACTAAAAGTTCCGCTAACCTTACTACCTATTAATCTTTATTTTTTATAAGGTTTACCTTTATTATAGCTAATTAACTATCCGCTATCTTAAATTGTAACCTAGAGAGTCCTTGGCCGCTAAGGGTAGTATAGCTAAAATCGTAGTGTCGTAGATCTATAGAAGATGCCGGGTCTAGGCTTCTAGCGGGCCTATTAATATAGGACGAAAAGTCACGTAAGCCTTCTATACGTAATTTAGCGCGGCGTCCGTATATATATAAACCCCCCCCTAGACCTCTTACCTTAAGCCTTAATAACTACCCCTCGGCCGCCTAGGCCTCGCTCTTAAATAGATTCTTTATAATTATTACTACTCTACTAACTATACTAACTAATATATTCTCGGCTACCGGGGTATTAGCTAATCTTAAGTAGTATACTCCTAAGGAGAAGAACCTTACTAATAGATAACTCGCTACTCTTCTAGACTATAACCCTAACCTAAATCCCGATAATACTTTCGACCTTAGCTTTCTAATTACGTCTATAACTACTAATATAGTACTATTTCTAGATACCGCCGCGAGAGAATATTACGTTCTAGATCTATACTAGAATAGAAAACTTTACTAACTAAACTACTTAGATATAACCTTTAGTATCCTCTACCTAGCTATTTAGATCTAGCTCCTTTATATTCTATAGGTTTATAGATTTATTCTTCTATTTAAGGTAGATCTATTAAAGCCTAATAAATATATTCTATAGAAGAATCGTTAACCTCTTAGAGATAGCCTCCTATACCCGGACGGTAAGATTACTATACTTAGCGGTATTATACTTTAAGGTAAGAATAATAAGTTAAGCGGAATCGAAGTTTCGCTAATAAAGCCCTACGATCTCTTTAAGTACCTAGATTACGTTTCTTAGAAGATAAAAACCTTATTTAGCGGTAGAAAGCTTACTTTAAGTAGTAACTCTAAACCTATTATTTAAAAAGATAAGATAAAGCTTAATATTTAGCCTAATCCTTATCTCCTCTCTTCTCTAGTATTAAATATTATAAGCTCTTCTTCTATAGCCTCCTTAAGTAAAAGTATAGGAAAAAAGCCTTCTAGTAAGGTTAGTACTCTATATATCCTAAAGGGTCTAAAGGCCACCCCTAGGAGTACTCTAGCTAAGCCGTCTAGAAGCGTCTTAACTAAATTATCTCTAAAAATAGAAGAAGACCTTTACGACTTAGAGGAAGGCGACTTTATTCTCCCTATTATTCCTAAAGAGCTCTAGGTTATAGAACTCTATAAGGATAAGGAATATATAAAATTAGGCTAGACTAAGTTAAGAGCTATTACGAGGTACTAAGTATAAAACTTATTATTCTAGAAAAGAAGCGATAAGCGAAAATAGTTCGTTTAACTAAAGAGGTAAAGTAAGACTTCTATAAGTAAAGAGAGAATTATTAAAAAATTTGTATACTTAAGGCGACAAGTATAAGTCCCCTCCCGCCGTAGACTTTTACCGCTAATTTAGTAATCTAGGAAGAGCTAAAAATTACCCTCCTTAAGAATAGAGCTCTAACTAAGAAAATAGTAATAAAACTTCTAGAAGACCTTACTCTAGTTACTCTATTATTTATATAAACGGCTTCCCTTAGAGTTTTAGGTTCTTATAAAAAGAGTTTTAGCGCTACTATCTCTAATAGTAATTTCCTAGTTTCTACCTAATCGTCTCCTTTTAAGCCTAGAAACCTCTTTAATCCTAATAATATAAGTACTAGGCCGCCTAGGCCTCGCTTCTTTACTTTATTTCTTTCTAATTCTAGGTAATAGGTAGTAGCGAAACGTAAGTTAGGCTATTCTTCTTTAGATCTATTTAGTAGAAAGAAGTAGAAAACCTCTAGCGACAATTAACTATTCCGTAAAGAGGTCACGTCTAGCTTAACTATCTTAAATAATTCTAGTTTAGCCGTAGCTTCTTAACCTTAATCTAGATCTTATTCTATAAGTAATATAGTAGAAGAACTCTTTAGCGACATTTATTCTTATCTTAGTAGTACTAAAGAAGACTTTAAGTAAACTACTACTATTAAGACCGAAAAGAAATTAGACGATAAGAAGTTTACTAATACTCGCTCGGTTACCTAATAGCCCTTAGTTTTTTAATAACTAATTCTCCTTTTCTATCTATATAATACCTCTTCTTATTTAGAGAAGATTTGTAAGTTATACTAGAATAAAGCGGCTTATATAATAAATAAAAGTATTTTCTAATCTATTACGTCTTTATATATAGGTATTCTTCTTTAAATAATTTTAATAACTTCTATAAAGAGTAAAATTATTTCTAATTTATTATTTCGTAATAACCCTAAGGCCGCTTAAGCCTTATACCTTCTACTACGCTTCCTCTAAGCCTACTACTACTACTATTCTATTTCCTTCTAGGATTAGTCTCTATCTTTACTCTTCTTCTTCTATTTTAACCCTTCTCTTTCCTCTTAGAATTATACGCCTTCTTTATTACTACTTCTTAAGCTCTTTTCTTCTAGCTTCCTCTCTTAATAGCCTCTATAATTCCCTATTCTTTTCTTTCTCGTCTATCTTAGCCGTTTTATTTCTAATCTCTTTAAATTCCTTATCTTCTTTAGCTTCTAGCTCTAGTTCTACTAACTCTATTACCTTCTTAAATATAGAACCTTTAATTTCTACTAGATCCTAGACTTCCTCTCTTTTCCTAAAGATTTTTAACCTTTAACTAATAAAGGTTCTATTTAACCTCGTCCTATTTAATTTCTTAAGAAAATAAGTCCTCTTATTTAGAATAACTTTAGCTACTCGAAAAGGACCTAGCTAGCGATAGCCTAGCTTTACCCTAGTAGATATATTTACTTCTTAAAGAGTATTATATAGTAGTACTAATTTGTCCTTTAAAATCTCCCTAATCCTTAGCCTCCTCCTCTTATTAAATTATTTCTTTCTCTTCTACCTTATAGTTTTCTATTTAGTAGTAGCTTCCTTTAAATCCTTATCTCTAATTTCTAGCTATCTTATACAAAGTACTAGTAATTCTTTAGTAGTTTTTACCTTCTCCTAATTAAGTATTCTCTAGGTTAGAATTAGCGTTTCTATAGGCAAGACCGCTTTAGATCTATATAGAAGGTAATATAGGGTCCTTCCGGTAGTCGCTTTAGTCGTTGTCCTATTAGTAAGAAGAAATACGTATAGTCGGTCTAACTACTTCCCTATTCCCCTATCTATTATCTTAGCTAGTCCTACTAAAATCTCTTAGTAACCTCTCTCTATTATTCTGTTTATAGAGAGGTTATATACTAAAACTACTACCTAGTAAATGCCGTATTTCTTAGTTAGAATAATAATCTATTCTTTATTTTTAGGGCTACTATTGACAACTAGCTTTCTAAATATACTATAACGACAAATTATATCTTTCTAGATAAATTTAGCTACTTTCTTAGACGTTCTACGGGCTAACGTTCTAGCCTCTACCTATCCTAATAGATTGTCTCTTATAACTACTAGATATTTCTTTCCTCTATAGGTTAGTATTCTTACGATATTAAGGCTAATTTTTGTCTAAAGAGCTCTAGACTACGTTAGATATAAAGGTTCTTCTTATCTTCTCTCTTCTCTTAGTTAGTAAGGTTTGTAAGTAGAGATATAATCCTTTATATCTTAATAGTAGCTATTCTAGAAATACTATTTAGAAACCTTATAGTAAGTTAAGTCCCTTCCCTTATAACCGGTATTATTATAGAGATATTAGAGGATCCTTTAGCGTTCTTTCTAGTCGTCTATTACTCGTCGTTCTAGTAAACCCTTATTTACTCTATAAAATAGGATCCTACCCCTAACTAAGTAGTTTAGAGCCCTAGTCTTAAATTCCCTTCTATTCTCTACTTTAACTTTCTAAGAAATCTTAAGCGTTAGAAGAAATTAGGCAATTAGCTTAGAATCTAAAGACTAGTCCCCTTATAGATAGTCTTCGATAGTAGTAGGACAAACTTATACCTTAAAATAAGAAACGGCTTAAGCGTATCTAAGTTTTACGTTAATAAAATCGTTAATATTCTCTTTTAGGGCTTTCTTCGCTAGCTCTTCTTCCGTAGCCGGCCTTTAGAATAACCTATCTACTATAGTATACTTTATTCCCTTAACGTGTTTTACTTTAAAGTCGAATAGCCGGATCTAGGCGAGCTATCTAGTAACTAAAGCCCTAGGTAAGTCCAATACCGATTAATTTAGCTAGGAGACTAGAACTACCGTATCTATCTCTAGTAGAAAGTAAACCCTATAAAGCTAATTCCGGACTTTCTTTAGAGCCTTTAAGACCCCCCTATACTTCTACTTCGTAGTATTATAATTCTACTCGGCTAGGCTCTAAGTTCCGCTATTGTATCTAGACAGGTAGCGCTTCTTATTCTTATCTTTCTATATTAGGACTATTCTCTAACCCTTTAAACTAGCGTCGACCGCTAAAATAATAAGGCCTCTATTAACGTCTATCCGTACTAGCGCTAGAGCCGAGACTAAGGCGAGCTTTAGCTTATCTATCGCTATATCTTATAAGTTAGTCTAAATAAAATCTACCTCTTTTCTTAGTAGTCGATAAAGTAGCTCCGCTTTTACCGTAAAATAAATAATCTAGATATAATAGTAAATATAAACCCTAATAAAGGCACAAATCTCTATCTAGCTAGTATACTTCGACTAATTAATTATTTTAATAACCTTATCGCTGTCCGGCGACCTACTCTTTATAGTATAGATAAATTCTACTAACTTAATCCTAGTAACCCTAAATTAAGACTTAGGGCCTATTATAGTACTAGCTCTTTCGATATTAGCTAGTACTATATTAAGGTTAGTAATATATTCTTAAACGAAATAGCGAATACTAAGAACTACCTCTTCTTTATTATACCTTAACCTAGGCCTAAATATAGGGACGTCGTCGATAAAGATCCGAGCCCTAAGTAGAATATAGTCTTCTAATATCTTTATTCCGACTCTTATAAACTAAGCGACTAAATTAGTAGCTCCCTAGACTAACGTAGTATACCTAAGTAACCTAAGTAGAGTTATAAACGTCGTAATATCTCGACTACCTTCGGCTAAGGTAACCTAATTATAGCCTAAAAAGAAATCGATTAATAAGGTAATCTAATAACCCGCGAATTCTTTTAAGATCTTATCGATATTTAGAGGCAAATTAGCGTCTTAGACCGTAATAGCGTTATACTTTATTGTAGTATCTACTATTCTATAATCCCTATTCTTCTTTTTAACTAAAAACTACTAGTTCCGGTAAGAGCTATATACGGGCTTAAGTACTCTAGCCGCTATCTAATCCTTAAATATCTTATTAACCTTTTCTTAAAGGTACTTTAGAATAAGGAAGCCTTTAGCTTACTAGGCGTCGTATAAGATAGTCCTAATTTCCTAAGGGGGTATAACCTCTTTCGATATTCGACTATACTCCGAGAATTCCTAGGTAAAGCCTTTCTCTCTTTAAAATATAAACTTAAATATTAGCTCCTTTTCTTTCGATAATAGCTCTTCTCTAAGTAATATCTTCTTTATTCGCTTAGGTATTAGTCTTAACCCTCTAAGAATATCCGAGAACTTTAAGATAAGAAACCTATTATACTCGTTTACCGGTTCTACTAGTCCTCTATTCTCCTCCTCCTCTATTCTCTACTACTTCTAATCGCTTCTTTCCCTAGGTATAGATCTATTAGATACTCCTTAAATAACTAGAACTACTTTATCTACCTTCTTCTTATATATACTAAAAACTTCTACTCTTCTAATAAAAGAAAAGATAGTACTAGCTTATAATAACAAGATTAAATTAGTTTTATATAATATCGAAATAAAAGAACTACTTCTATTAATAGTAGGCTTAAAACTCTCTATATAATCGCCTTCTAATAATACCTCGGCCGCCCTAGGGTCCTAAAATCCTACTACCCTTAACGACCTAATATAGACTACTTTATTACTATACCTATCTGTCCTAATAGGCCTAGCTAATCTTTTTCTAGGAAAATACGATCCTCTTTAATCTTATTAATTATCTTTACTACCTTAAGAGAAACCTACTTAGTACGTTCGTCGTTTATAATAGTAGTAAACTAGTAGCTATCCCTATAAGAGAAGGATATAAGAGCCGAAATAATAAAAGGTATTTCTAGAATAAGATCGTTTGTCCTATTCTTTAAAGTAAACAAGTATCGTATAACGTTAACTAAGCCTATTCGAATAGTAACGTCTTTATAAACCCTACTAAATCTTACCCTCTTACTAATATAACTAACTATTCTAAGTATTAGATTAGAACGTATTACGAGACCGGCTATCTTAGAGATATAGCTAGATAGAATATTAATATTAGAACCGGTATCGAGTAAGGCGAGGACCTTAATATTCCTAATCCTAACTCTAACTCTTAGTACTTTAATAGCGTAAGGTCTAGGCACCTCCTCGATAAAGGTAGACCCTATAGTTACTTTCTTAATTATACTCGTATTAGCTTTATCGCTCTTTGTCGCCTTTTCCTTTAGTATTACTATAAGTATATTTTTAAATAATAGCTTTTATAAAATATCTAAATTAGCTAAAATCTCTTTAGTAGTTATTTCTTAAACTAGGGCGTTTAAGATCTTATTTAGTAAATCTAGAGGCGTAGCCTCTTTCTTAAGGATATCTAAATACCTCTCTATTTTTCGTACTATCTATAGCCCTAACTTAAGTATTTACTCGGTTTATTCTTTATCTAGCTCTATTTCTTCTACTTCCTTTTCTTTATCTACCTCTTCTACTCTCGGAACGTGTAGATTACTAATCCTAGGGATCCTTAGAGCTACTAGCTTCTTTTCCTTATTAACCCTATCCCTTAACGCCTTCTTCGGGTTCTTCTATTTCTTCTTATCGACCTCTTTATCCCGAGCTACTATATATATAAGGACTAACTCTAATTTATCTTCCTCTAGATTAGAATTATCTAGTTCTATTACTTCTACCGAGTTAACGTTCGCCTTATACGTTAGGTCCTTATTACGATTAACAAACCCCTCTAAGTTAGGGTTCTTTAAGATCTTTGTCGGCCTTAGTAAGTCCTGGGCCGCCGAGGGGCTACTTACTTAGGCCTGCCTCTATAAGAGTTAGGGCTATAGCGATCCGGCAGGCTAAGCGAGATTAGCCCCCCTACTATTAATTTTATACCCCCTTATTTAAAAAATCGTAACTCTTCTACCTTTTAACTAATTCTCTTTAAATTAAAAATGTCGCATTCTATCCTATCCTTATCTCCTCTATATAAACCTTAGTAAGATTAGAAGACGCTAAAGCGGGCAAATGTACGTCAAGCCCGACGTAATAGAAAATCTTGGCGGATAATTTACCTCGAACTCGGTATTCTAAAATTAACCGTATAAGGGATATATAAAGCTTCTTTAAGCCGTCGCTAGAGAAAAGGCAAGAATTATTAAAAGAGATTACTTAGTAAGAGAGATATCCGTCGAATTATCCGGTTTATTACTTAAAGTTATAGTACCCGGAGGCTAACTTTTAAGTAAGTAAGATTACTCCTTAATATTAAAGCCTTAGCTCGTACTATTCGACGAGAACTTCGTCTAGCTAGCTACCGAAGATATATTGCCTGCCCGAGACCCTTTATTTTAAGAAAACAAGCTAAAAAGCGTCTAGACTTTATAATATCGCACTATTAGTAGAGAATATCTGACTTTATAGCCGAGCGGCAAGAAGGGGGAGACTAGCGCAAGGTTATATAGTCAGATAAGTGTATATTTAAGCTTAGAAAGACCGGTCGAGTCTAGGTAATACGAAGAGTCGATAAAAAGAGGTATTCCGATTATATTAAGTCGACTTATCGCTTAGGACGTATTTCGGTTATAATTTAGGGTACTATCGGCTAGGATTAGAAATCGCCACTTATCTTCTTAGAAAAGGAGAAGGTAGCTAAGGGAATAAACAGTCGTGCCTATTGGGATTAAGTACTCGAGCCCGTTATTTTCCCTCTTTTTAATCGCCTTAGAACTAAGTATACCTTTATAGAAGATAGCGTAAAGGTTTACAAAGGGTATACCCGTTTAGCTAAGCTAGAACACTAGATTAAGAGCTTTAACTAGCTACTAAGTTTACCTAATTTAAACGTTATTAAGAAGGTCTGGCGATAGATAAAAGAAGAGATTAAAAAGCTACCTGTCACGAGTAGCGTCGGCCTCGGCGTCGTAATACTCCTAGGACTAAAGGTCCTAGGATTAGGCGAGGTTACAGGAATCGAGTAGTTTCTAGGACCGCCGTCTAATAGCTTAATTTAGTTAATATTAGCTATATTTAGGTTAGCGGATAGGCCCCGGTTTTAGGGTGCCGTCACGTAAGTAGCTAGGCCCAACTCTACGGGAGTTACGTAGGTAGCCGCTAGGGCGACTAGGTCGACCGTATCGACTACGTCGACCGGGTCGACTACGCCTACGTAGAGCTTAAGGTAGAAAGTTCTATATAATAATTATAGTTTCCTTAGATAGAAGCTTTATACTTAACTTATTATAGTAATAGTATATTAGCTGTTTAACTTACTCTTATTATAATAAATAGATCTCTAAATCTATAAGTAATAATCTTGTGCCTACTTCTTAACATACTAACCTTATAATAACCTTAGTCTACTCCGGGTAGAACCGAATCGTTATACTTTAAGTACCTATTCCCTAGTAAGTACTAGATTATTAATAATAGCTCTAAACGTTACTAGTCTAGCCGGAAGCGTCGTAGGAACCCCGGTACTACTACTACCTCTACTAGTCCCTACTATAATCGAGGCAAAGAAAGGCCTATAAATCTCTCCGCTAGACAAGTATAATAGAACTCTAGCTAACCTAGAGTAGTTTATTATAAAGGCTTAGCTCTATATAGGTTTTTACGAAGATAAGTTTAGAAACGATACAGATAAGGTTTTATTTCTAATCTCGCGCTTCGAGAGAAGAGCCTATAACTAGATCGAGCCTTATATTAGTAATTACTAGGAGAATAAGACCTAAATAGAATTAGTATCTATAGTTTACTCTTAGTTCGTTAAAGATTATTTTAAATTAATAAAAGACTTCGTAGCCGGTATAAGGAAGGCCTTTAGAGACATCGATATTAAGAAAAAATCGGAGCTAGCCTTACTTAAGCTTACCTAGACTAGGTTAGCTATCCGTTATAATATCGACTTCTAGTAAACCTTAGCTAGGTTAGGACTAGGCAATAAAGCCCTAAGAATACTATTCTACCGAGGATTAAAGAAATTTATAAAGGACGAATTATTATATATAGATCCTCTTAAGAGCCTTTACGAGCTAAGTAAAGCCGCTATTAAAATCGATAACCGAGTATACGAGCGTCGTATTAAAAAGAAAGGAGTTTATTCTTACTATATACGTCTAACTAAGAACCGCTATAGCGATCTAATAGAACTCGATATAATTAGTAGAAGAGAACTTAACGCCTTAGAGAAGAATAGAAAGAAGCTTTCTAATAAGGAAAGAATACGTCGAAGAGAGAAGGGACTCTACTTTAAGTATAGGAAAGAAGGTTATATAGCTAGTTTCTATTATAAAGGAAAGCCGTAGAAAGGCTAGAAAAAATAGTTTAGTAATACTAGATAGCTAGCTATAATAGACGGAGCTACCCTACTAGAAGGTAATTAGGGTAAGCGAGAGGCTACTAAACTTAGTTTAGTAGCCTAGATAAGGTCTAAGGTACCTCCGATAACTAAGGAACACTAGATCGGAGACTCCTTATACTAGATAGACTCGAAACCCGACAGCTACTCGGCTTACTAATCTAAGGAAGTAATTCCAAAACCTAGAGAATACTAGTACTTCTAAGAGATAATAGATAAAGGAAATATCTAGAAGACTAAGGAGGGCCTAAAGTTTACTACCGACTAGTAGATATAGAGAGAGAAACCTATAATCGATATACGTTATAAAGTGTCTTTCGTAGATATAAAAAGGGTAGTATTCTAATAAGAATATACCTAGAAGACGACTATCGAACTACCTAGACTAATTAGGTAGTTACTCTACTTAAATAATATTCTTAAGCTAAGAGATATTTAGAAAATTATTAGTAAATCTCTAAGAAAACGTATCTAGGAATGGGTCTCCTTCGTCGAAGAATAAACTAATAAGTTCGCCTAATAAGAGGCCCCGATTCTAGATACGTATACTCTACGCCTTAGTATACCCTATCGTTTATAAGAATAGGTAACGTAATACTATATATAGACCGACCTACTCCGAGACATAGAGGTTATAGAGATATTATTAGACCTCTATAAGCTCTATACTACTAGAGAATAGAGACAAATTATAGTCGAAATAAAGATTAGAGGAAAACTAATTAGAGTTATAATTAACTTAGAGGCTAATAGAAACTATATCTTACTCTATATAGTAAAGAAGTTAAATATCTCTATAACTAATATTTAACTATACTCTCTAAAACTCGTAGATAGGTTAGACTATATTAATAGATAGATTAATAAAGTAACTATCCCGTTAAAATTGTCCTTACTAGATAGATATAAAGCTAATATCTAGTTTAATATTACTAAAATCGAAAACTATAAGGCTATATTAGAAATAGCCTAGATCCGAGAGTATAACCTAGAAATAGATTAGTATACGAACACTATAACCTATAAGAGATACGTCTATAAAGGTATATAGGTTTAACTATAAGGCTAGAGAGAGGTTTACGCTACCTCCTTTAAAGCGCCTAGATACCTCGAAAGAATAGAGGGTCCTCTATAGGATACTAGTAAGGGTATAGGAAAACAAATACCTATATAGTATAAAAGATTTAAGAAGCTATTTGAAAACCCGGAAGACTTTCGAGCCTTACCTAAATACTAACTATAAGATTACGAGATTAATCTAAAAGAAGAAAGATAACCGTCTTTTAAGAAATTAAGACGATACTAGTTCGACGTCTCTAAGACGTTAGAGGAATACGTCGACATAGTACTTAAGAAAGGATAGATTAGGCTATCTAAATCGCTAGCTACCTCGAATATACTAGTAGTAGTAAAGATAGGTAATAATAAAGAAAGACCTTATAGAGACTTTCGAAGGCTAAACGATATTACTATTAGGGACTAATACCCTTTACTAAATACGTAGTATCTACAGAATAGACTAGCTAAAGTAAAAATATTTATAAAACTTAACTAGAGAAATACCTTTAACCTTATTAGAATTAAGAAAGAATATAAATAGATAACTATATTTATTGTACCCTCTAGCTAATACGAATATACTATTATACTATTTAGGTTAACTAACACCCCTATAATATACTAGAGATAGAACGACAATATTCTACGAGAGTACCTCGATAAGTTTATTATTTATTACCTTAATAATATCTTTATTTATTTAGAAAACGAGAATAAGTATAAGAAGTATATCCGCTTAGTCCTAGAAGCCTTAGCTAAGGTAGACTCGAGACTAAAGTAGGAAAAATACAAGTTCGGCGTCCGGAAAACTAAGTTCCTAGGGTTTATTATTAAACTAGAGAAAATAAATATTAACTCGAAGAAGATCTAATAAATAAAGGACTAGCCGGAACTAGAAAATATTAAAGATATCTAGTTATTTCTCGGTTTTAGAAACTTCTACTAATAATTTATAGAAGGATATTTAAGGATTATAGGACCGCTTACTAATCTTACCCGAAAGGATATACTTTTTCTTATAAGAGAAAAGGAGAAAGTAGCTATATAGAAATTAAAAGATCGGTTTACTAGAAAACTAGTTATTAGGAGTTTTAGTATTAATAAACTAAGTATAGTCGAGACCGATACCTTAGATACTACTATAGGTACTATTTACCTTTAACTAGACGAGAATAGAAAGATATACCCTATTATATATTACTCCGAGAAATACTCGCCGGCTAAATAGAACTACGATATCTATAAAAAGAAACTTATAGCTATAGTTAAAGTACTAAGATATTAGAAGATTTATCTTTAAGGAGCTAAATTTCTAGTTATTATTCTTATAGATTATAAGAACCTATAAACGTTTTTAATAATAAAGGAATTAGATAATTAATAAATAGTACAATAGGCCGAAGAACTTACCTATTTCGATATTATAATTAAATATATAAAGGGAATAAATAATCCCCGGGCTAACGCTTTAAGCCGTTAACCGAGATATAAAGGAGATAAGATCTATAAAAAGTAAGCTATCCTTAAAGAAGATTAGGATAGAAATCTTATCTCTAACTCTAAGGTAATTGCCGCCCTTACTAAAGTCTAAGGCCTATAGTATAATAATATTATAGACGCCTAGAACAAGAAACTAGTAGCCCCTAAGAAGAGCTCGCTATATAAAGACGAAAAACTTAAAGTACTAAGCTCGTATACTTTAGAATTTATCTAGAAATTCTACGAAGCCCTAGAATATAGTTATTAGGGAATTAGGAGAACCTTCTAGAGAATTTAGTAGTAATACTATATCGATAAGCTATAAACTTTAGTTAAGAAAGTAGTAACTAAATATAACGTCTATATTCGAAATAAATCTATATACTATATACCTTATAGACTTATAAGACAAATACCTATTTCGAAGAAACTATAGAAAATAATATCGTAGAACTTTATCGTTAAACTCCTACTATTAAGAGACCTAATAATAGGAGTCGAATACGACGCGATCCTAGTTATAATAGAAAGACTTACTAAGTATATAATCCTAATACTATATAAGAAGTTAAGTACTACTAAGGAGTTAGTATATACTTTTATCTAGTACGTAGTTATAGACTATAGTACCCTAGAAGAAATAGTCTCGAACTAAGATAAGCTATTTATATCTAAATTCTAGACGGCCGTAACCGCCTATATAGAAATAAAGCGAAAGCTATTAATATTATTCTATCTATAAATAAATAGAGGTAATAAAAGAATAAACTAAGTAGTTAAAGTATACCTAAGGTATTACGTAAACTATAAGTAAGACAATTAGGTCGCTTTATTACTAATAGTCTAGTTCTCGTATAATAGTATAGCTACGGAGACAATACAAGTATCGCTATTTAAAGCTAACTTTAGTTATAAGAAAATAGTATTCTAAGAACCTTATAACGCGTCTATCGATAATTAGGTAGAAAGGATTCTTGTTAACGACCTTTCCTCTCTTTATAAATAACTCGTTAGAGAACTTAAGTTTATCTTAGAATAAAACGCGTCCTACTATAATAAGAAACGTAGTTAGAAGTCTACGCTAGAAGAGAGAGATAGAGTTTATTTAGTTAGACGAAATATTTAAATAAAACGACTAAGCGACAAACTAGATAATAAGAAACTAGGACTATTTAAAATTAAAGCGTATAAAGGACCTTTAAATTACGAACTAGCTCTACTAAAAAGTATAAATATCTTTCCGGTATTCTACGTATCTCTCCTCGAACTAGTACTACTAGGAGCGCTATTAGCTCTAGTTATAGAAATAGAACTAGTAAACCCTAACACTAAGTATAAAGTCGAAAGAATCTTAGACTATAAACTCGTTAGAGGAAAACTACGTTATTTAATAAAATAGAAGGACTACCTATAATTAGAAAATATATAGGAACTAACAAATAACCTTAACTACCCTAAGTAGCTTAAGAAGTTCTACTAATAGTATCTAGGTCTACCTAAAAAGACTTAGAGTCGAAATTCGGGTCGAGTAGGGACGGGTCGTACCTAGAGTAGTTGTTAGGCGGGGTAGAACGCGCTAGTAGTCTCTTAGCCTCTACTTCTACCTCCTCCTATTCTCTCTTCTCCTCTACCTCTCGTTTTTCCTTCTCCTCTAGCTCCGCTATAGAGTTTAGCCCGGAACGTATTAAGTTCTTCTCGCGCTCGTCTAGCTACCGCTAGAGCTTACGTAGCTAAAGAATTTTGGCCGTAGCCTCCTATTAAGACTACTAGGCCCTCTCCTCCTCGTCTTTTAGTTTTTGTCTCTACTAGTTAATCGAAGACTAGTCCGTTAAAGAAGGTATTCGATTTCGCGACCGAACGTCGTAGGATTTCTTTAGTCGAGTATACTTAGAACACTTATTCGACTCGTCGTCCGAGCCTAACGTAATATACCGTCGCCCGGACCTCACGTATCTAGAGTAAGGAGCTATTTCGTCGCCTATTCTCTTAATATACTTAGTAAGTTCGATCTAGCGTTTATAGTTAACGGCGTAACGAGTAGTTATATTAAATAGAAAGAAGGTCTATAGCCTTTAACCGACGCTTTCTTAGTCGTACTTAAGCGTACGGACCCGCTAGTCCGAATAGGGGATAGTATTACGAGTAGCGTCGGCCTCGGTGTCGTAATACTCCTAGGACTAAAGGTCCTAGGATTAGGCGAGGTCACGGGAATCGAGTAGTTCTTAGGACCGCCGTCTAATAGCTTAATTTAGTTAATATTAGCTATATTTAGGTTAGCGGATAGGCCCCGGTTTTAGAGTACCGTCACGTAAGTAGCTAGGCCTAACTCTACGGGAGTTACGTAGGTAGCCGCTAGGGCGACTAGGTCGACCGTATCGACTACGTCGACCGGGTCGACTACGCCTACGTAGAGCTTAAGGTAGAAAGTTCTATATAATAATTGTAGTTTCCTTAGATAGAAGCTTTGTACTTAACTTATTATAGTAATAGTATATTAGCTATTTAACTTACTCTTATTATAACGAATAGATCTCTAAATCTATAAGTAATAATCTTATACCTACTTCTTAATATACTAACCTTATAATAACCCTAGTCTACCCCGGGTAGAACCGAATCGTTACACTACCGTTTATACCGACTTTAAAGAAGAAATTAAAGAAGAAAATTTAGAGGCTTTAGAAGCTTATAGACCTAAAGGATTACCGGCTATATACTAAGCGATTAACGATTAAATTAGAGAACTTAATATAGGTTAAAGGATTAGCTACTATTTATTAATCTAAATTATAAATTATAGGCCAAAATAGTAAGGTTTAGGTATATAGTAATTTTTTAAAGGTAGAGTAGTGTTTTTTAGTATTCTCGCTTAGCCTACCGGATCGCTATAGCCCTAACTCTTATATTTTCCTAGTTTTAAGTATTCTAGAAGAACTAAATAGCCGCGAGGGTTTGTCGAATAGTATCTATTCCCGCTCTATCTCTAGGTACCTAAAGTTGTTTTTCTCTATCTCCGGCCCTACTAAGGTATACCTTACCTTTATATTTGTATATTAGCCCTCTCTCGATATCTATTCTAAACTCTATATACTCTTTACGTATATAATCTATCGCTAAGTAATACTAATAATAGCTACCCTAACTAATCCTAGCTATATTAACGTTAACTACGCCTATTCCCTATATGTTTAGATATAGAGCCTACGACCTAGGTAGTCTACGGTTCTAATTCTAAGTTAGATATACGCTATTCTAATTTAGGCCCCTAGCCGGGTTAAACCGTTATTAACCTAATTATATACTAAAACTTAAAACTATCTTTTAAAATACTTCGGCTAATTTATTAACCTTCTTATCGAGTACTTTAGTTATATAGCTTACCTCCGACGGTACTTCTATTTTAACCTTAGAAGGCTTATTCGCCTTCCTCTCCCTTAGTTAGCTAATAATATCCTCTACGCCGAGTATAGTCTCTATATTATTAGAGAACTCCTTAATATTTTTCTTAGCGTTTATAAGGCTTATAGCCGTCTTAACTAGCTTATTAAACATAATCTTCTCTAGGTAGTTAGAGGACACCTTATTCTTACTAATTACTTTTACCCTTAGCGGTTTAGGTAGGCCCTATAAGAACTAACGACTCCTAGTATACTCCTCGATTATATATTTATTCTTTAAAATCCCCGAGATCCTTATAAATTACCTAACGTATACTATTATATCTAGTCCTATCTACCGCTTCTTATTCTTTAGCTTTTCTAAGAATATAATTAAGTTTATAATCTATATAGTATTATAGCCCTTAAACTTATACTTTATATTCTTCTTTAATTCTTTCTAATCCTTTAAAATATAGCCTAGTAGACTTTAAATCGTTTAACTATACTCGAGATTATAGTAGCGGTTAATTTAATTAAGCTTATCCTAGTCTGTTCGACTATTATTATTAAAGAGGTCTTTATAACAGTTAAGGAAAGTAGTAATATTTATACTATTAAAGATACGGAACCTGTCCGCTCTTAGTTAAGGTATTAGTAATACTATATATAAAATTAGCGTAACTACCGTAGTAGGTGCCGTTATTAAGGAGCCTATAGTATCGGATATACTTACTATATAAACTCTAACTTCTAGAATAGACGTTCTTAGTATCGGTAAAGGTAGCGATAGTAAGGCGTTATAGGTAATATTATTAAGTCTCTTAATTTCTTTATATAAATTACTTATTAGGTTTACGCTTATTAAGTTACAGACAATTCTATTTAGGTTTAAGATTAGTAAAAGTATTAGATTAAGAAGGAGTAAACTAGTTTATTAAATTAAGGTTATTTCTATTCTTTTAAAGCCCTCGGCCGCCGGGGACTCGTTAGATATAGGCGGCGACTAGCTATATATATAATTCCCTCTAGGCTTCTATTATATAGCTAAGTAATCTAAAACCTCTAGAAATTACCTCTTCCGCCTAATATTAGCCCTCTTAGCTATTTTAGGAAGTATAAGTTTCTAATCTAGTATACCGAAATAAGTCTCTACTACCTTTTTACTCTTAACTTTACTAGTTCTTAAGCTACTTAAAACTAGATTATTTAGAGTTAAATAAGTCTCGCTATTCTTAAATACTCTCTCTTTAGCTTTAAATTAAGAGGTTAATTAATAGATAAGTACAAAATTCTTTACTTATAAAACTCTATAACTCCTTAATATAATAATTAAATAAGTATTACTAAAGTGTTCTCTACGTAGGTTACTAATATAAACGAGGGGATATATATAATCTAGTATATAGTAAATATAAATAACTAAGATAATAAAAGAGGTAGTTTTTAATAAGTAAAGAAGATAATATTTTAAAGCTATCTAGTAACGAGCTAATATATAAACCCGGAATAGAATAACTATAACCCAGAATAAGTCTACTCTATTATAATAGTTAATATTAACTAAATTAAACTACTAGATAGCGGTTCTAGAAACTACTTAGTTTCTATAACCTCGCCTAATTCTAGGACCTTTAGTCCTAAGAGTATTACGACGCCGAGGCCGATACTACTCGTAATACTTAGTACCTATAAACTTATATTATTATAATTTTATATATTATATTTATAGTTATATATCTAGCTATTAACTAGTAATTAGCTAGCTAAAGATCTATAAACTAGCTATATTTAGTTTATAATATAATAACTAATATAAATAAAATATATATAATATATTTAAGTTAATTTTTCTTATTATTTCTTTTTATAAAAAATATTAGTATAAAGATACTATTTAACTTAAATAAGTTAAAGTATAGAGATATATAATAGTTAAGTTTTCTAGTCTTTTAGTCTTTAGAATTTAAAACTATTATTTATATTCTCTTCTTACTAGTTTTAAAGAACTAACTAGACCTTTACTTTATAACTTTATAAGAGTCTAGATTTTTATATAAATTAACTTCTTAGAAACTTAAAATAATAACTATCTAGATATTAGAATATTCTTAGTAGTAGTTTAATCTATTCTATATTTAATAGTTAAAGTACTTAAGCTATATCTCTAGTAAGATAGTAAGATATATAAGCTATAAAGATACTAGTATTCTATAAAATAGTCTTTTAAGTATTCTATAGATATAGCTTAATAAATAGAGGATTAGTTTATAACTAACTATAGAATACTATCTATAGTAAGAAGTATTTTATATTAATTATAGAGCTAGGTTACTTTCTATAAATTAAACTAGTATTTTTATATTTAATAAAGCAAAGGAATTATAATACTCTAATAAAATCCGTAGCCTAACGAGGCGAGCTTTCAGGAAGCAGAAGGCAGGCAGCAGTATATTTAACTGTGATAACAACATTAAGCAGAAACACGTACTACGCAAAGGCTCCCCATCATACTCCCCCAACTCTCCACCACCTTCTACCACCCTCCCGCTCCCAAATTGGGCAGCCAACAACTTCGCCGTCAGCGCCACGTTCCCCGATACTCCCCTCGTCCTTGATGTCGTCGCCCGGATCGCCCTCAACAACATAACAAACAACTTCCGGCATCAAAAGCATCATCTTGAGATATCTTAGCACCGAGTTTCGGTAAGCAACCCAATTGGTCTCCATGTTTCGGTTGCAGAAACATTCCAGCGCGTCTGTGAGGTTACAGAGTGCTTCGGTTGTTGCGATAGATGAGATGTCTTGGAACCGGTAGTGTCGTAGATGCATATCTGTAGCTGAACACATCTGGTTTGAGGTTCGTAAGTGGGCTTATCGTGAGATCGAGTAGCACGTAGCAATGTAAGGCATAAACCTCATCAAGCAAAAAAAACGAACATGAGAACGATTTATTGTTAGCTTTACGCTGGTTGCTTCATATAGCTAGCCTACATAAGAAGGCGGCGGTATGATCGTTGTGGCCCCAACTCTGAATATGTAACCTCAGCTGATTCCCGGTTTCTCAAGAGAGTCGAAATGACACCTCGAAAACGGGCGCCCAGCAACGGGTGGTCTCATCTTCGCACAGAGCGAAAACAGCAATCCTTGCGGGGAAGAAAAAGAAGCTGCCGTTAAGTAATTTGATTTACTGGCGATGTTGGAAGAGAAAAGGAACTGAGAAGACACGAAAATCTGTTTGTCCTGTGGGTGGCCGGTGCACCATCCTAGCGCGGGAGCCTCAGGACGTCAAGGGCCACAACCAAACCCAGAAGGCCATGTCGATTGAACAGAACAGATTGCCACGAGTCAATATTACGACGTTCCAGGAATCATTCCGCAGGCCATTCCAACCCACGCTCGCCCGCCTTTTTTGACCAGATACCTAGATCTCTTTCAGGAACCTTCCGCATTTTGATTCCATTGCGATACATATTCGAAAGCAAACGCCTTACAGGCGCAACATTGCTTGCGACTCTCCTTGTTAGTTAAAAGCATCTGGAGCGATGGATATCGAGGCATTGAAAGAGCAGGTACGTCCGATGGATGATATCTGGCTCGCTATCTGGTACTAACGTCTTCGGCAGTGGTCTGAAGTGGAAGATAGAGATGGACTTCGTCTGAGTTGGAATGTTTTCCCCAGCTCCCGTATGGTTAGTGCCACATGTCGAAGACCCGGCCATCGCTGAACTAGCCATAGGAGGCATCTCGACTGGTTGTACCTATCGGAGCACTCTACACGCCTCTGAAAGAGAAGCCTGATACACCAATACTGCAGTTCGATCCAGTGAGTTGCAAACAGCCATGTCGCTCGATTCTAAATCCATTTTGGCAAGTCCCCAAGTCACTGAAACATGCGCCAAATGTCTGACTGGATTTGTAGTCAAGTAGACGTCCGGGCACGTCTCTGGATTTGTCCCTTCTGCCTCTCCCGAAATCCTCTCCCACCTCACTATAAAGATATTACGGCAAATGCAATCCCCCCCGAGCTGCACCCATCCAATACGACAATTGAGTACAGGATGTCGCGTCCTGCTCCAAGTCCTCCAATTTTCCTATACGTTGTTGATACTTGTCAAGAAGAAGACAGCTTGTCTGCCCTGAAGGAATCCCTAGTTATGAGCTTGAGCCTTTTGCCGGAGAATGCACTGGTCGGTCTGGTGACATTCGGAACAATGGTAGGGCTTATGCCATAAGATCTCATGAGTTCAGGCGCTGATTCATAACTAGGCACAAGTTCACGAAATTGGTTACACAGAATGTCCCAAGTCATATGTGTTCCGAGGAAGCAAAGAATATACCGCCAAGCAGGTTCAAGAGATGCTCGGGCTTTTATCCCCTGGACTGAGACCCGGCATGCAACAGCAGCAACCTGGCCGACCTATGCCGCCAATGGGGCCTGCTGCTCGATTTCTTCTCCCAGTCTCCCAGTGTGAATTCCAACTCACCAAAGCTCTAGAACAACTGCAAAAAGACCCTTGGCCCGTCGCAGCTGATAGGAGGAATTTGCGGTGTACAGGTGTCGCGCTGAGCGTAGCTGTAGGCTTGCTGGAGTCGTCTTTCCAAAATGCGGGAGGACGTATTATGCTTTTTGCGGGAGGCCCTGCTACCGAAGGCCCTGGTTTGGTGGTTGGACCAGAGCTGAGGGAACCCATACGCTCGCACCACGATATTGATCGCGACAATATCAAATACTACAAGAAAGCTCTCAAGGTGAGCCCGCAACGTCAAATTTACTAGCGTCCACTGATTTTTGCAGTTTTATGACAATCTCGCTAAGAGGACTGCTCACAACGGGCACATTATTGACATATTTGCTGGATGTCTGGATCAAGTTGGTTTACTTGAGATGAAAGGACTCTCTAACTCCACTGGGGGTCATATGGTTCTTACAGATAGTTTCACGTCCTCTATGTTCAAGCAGTCATTTGTTCGTGTCTTTGAAAAAGATGGCGATGACAATCTCCTCATGGGGTTCAATGCGTCTCTCGAGGTACTCACTACGAAAGAACTGAAAGTCACTGGCTTGATTGGCCATGCCGTGTCAATGAACAAGAAGTCAACATCGGTAGGAGAGACCGAATGTGGAATTGGAAATACGTGCTCCTGGAAGATGTGTGGAATCGACCCAAACGCAAGTTATGGAATTTACTTCGAAATTGCAAGCCAAGGTGGCCCTGCTCAACACCAGCAGACCCCGCAAAAGGGAATGATGCAGTTCCTAACCTACTATCAGCATTCCTCTGGGCAGTTCCATCTCCGCGTCACCACGGTCTCTCGAAATCTAAGCGGACCCGCAGGGGATCCAGCAATCGCACAGTCTTTCGACCAAGAAGCAGCTGCGGTCCTGATGTCTCGAATTGCTGTTTTCAAAGCTGAGGTTGACGACGGGCCAGATGTGTTGCGCTGGGTAGATCGTATGCTGATACGATTATGTTCACGTTTTGCGGATTACCGGAAAGACGACCCATCCTCCTTCCGGCTAGAAAAAAACTTCACTCTTTATCCCCAATTCATGTTTCACTTGCGGAGAAGTCAATTCCTTCAGGTTTTCAACAACTCGCCGGATGAAACAGCGTTTTATAGACATGTTCTTAACCACGAAGACGTCAGCAACTCCCTTATTATGATCCAGCCAACCCTTGACTCATACACCTTTGATCAAGATGGCAGCCAACCTGTGTTGCTGGACTCCACCTCCATTCAACCGACGCATATTTTACTACTAGACACGTTCTTCCATATTTTAATTTTCCATGGTGAGACTGTAGCGGAGTGGAGAAAAGCGGGTTACCAAGAACAGGAGGGTTATGAGAATTTTGCGGGACTTCTGGAGCTACCGAAGGAGGATGCCAGAGTATGTTCGCCAACTCACCTTGATGCCAATTTTAACCAATGCAATATAGGACTTAATTACCGATCGATTCCCGCTCCCTCGTTTTATCGTATGCGACGCTGGCGGATCGCAGGCCAGATTTCTATTGTCTAAGCTGAATCCTTCCACTACGCACACAACAGGATACGGCGGTGTCGGTGCTCAAACTGCACAGACAATATTTACTGACGATGTCTCTTTGCAAACTTTCATGGACCATTTGATGAAGTAAGTGATATCATGATGCTTGAAACGCCTGCAAATAAATACTGACCACATCATAGACTTGCCGTGAGTGGGACGAATTGAATGAGCAATTCCATCACACGATCGTCCTATCTGTGGCCGTCCGTGGTTACACCACACGCGCGTTGCCCAGAAATTCCAGCGTGTGTAAAATTATCCATACCACACTTCTCTCCGCCCATCAAGAGATCGGAAAAGCATAGAATATTCTCTAGACAATGGGGGGATAAAGGAAGCATGTTGAGCGGAGACACTGGGATTGTTGACCACATGACTTTGGTCATATCGTACGACAGTGGAGGCTGGAATATGATACACTTCTAGATGGCAAATGTCCGTGTCGCCAGGCGCTGATTGCCGGAAATGGAGGCTGTCATATGGTTGAATCGGTCATAATCCATAGATCTGTATAATTTGACGTCCTCAGTCGTTACTCACCAGTTCCAAGGCCTAATTCTGTACTGGCATGAGTGAAAAACCGGAATTGTTACTTCGGCATAAAAGTCTTGCAACATCAAAGTTACAATAGCGAGACCCTTAGAGGGCGGTGACTAATTGTTTAGTACTTAGCAGTATACCAAGTGCCTTTCTCGTGAAGCACTTTAAAGTTGGCGTGAGTAAACTAAATATTCTAAGAATTCGAGTACTTCTCACTTAATACACCTTAGCTTGGTAAAGCATTATGGGTGACTATAAAGTTACATATCATCTCAAAATGTAGGTTAGGCGCACGCTTAACCCAACTACTACTTTTATTGTCCTCCGCAAGGCTTTTTACCTGCTGCTGATCTGAAGTCACTGTTTCCCGTCGGGCCCGTAAAAGTGTTAGGTTCAAGCCTTGTGGCCTTAAATGATTACATAATTGGTCGTGTAGCTAAGCGAGCTTCTACCCACACAGAAACTTTGCATGCCAAAAAGTTCGCGACAACTTTCTTGAATAAACCACGAAGTTCACCGTTCGGACTACATCATGCGTAAGTTATATGATTTCGTACCACAAAGATCATCCCGCTGACCAAATTCTTTACAGCTCCAAAGATAGACCCCAATGAGATCAAGGTGATGTGAGTGTCCGCATACAACCGTACCCCTCCTCCCAGCACGAAATTTATCGAGCAAAGTTGGCCGATTTGCAACAAACTGCGACTGACATCTTTCAACATAGCCACCTTAGAGCTACCGGAGGCGAGGTTGGAGCCTCCTCCGCGTTGGCACCTAAAATCGGTCCTCTCGGTCTGTCGCCCAAAAAGGTTGGAGAAGATATTGCGAAGGCGACTGGTGACTGGGTATGTCGGCACATCTAGGACGATGACGGAAACGTCGATTCTAATTGTGCCAACAGAAAGGTCTCCGAGTTACTGTGAAGCTCACCATTCAAAATCGACAAGCTGCTGTATCCGTCGTACCATCCGCATCCTCTCTGGTGATCAAAGCCCTCAAGGAGCCACCACGCGACCGAAAGAAGGAAAAGAACATCAAGCACTCCAAGTCTATTCCGCTAGATGAGATTATTGAGATCGCACGAACGATGAGATTCAAGTCCTTGTCGAAGGAGCTTAAGGGTACGGTCAAGGAGATTCTCGGCACTGCGTACAGCGTCGGCTGCCAGGTTGACGGAAGAAGTCCAAAAGACATTAGTGACGATATTGAGAGTGGAGAGATTGAGAGTATGCCTCTGCCACCTGCTTTATGGCTCCATCGCCTGCTAACGCATAATTTAGTTCCTGATGAGTAAATAACGAACATGGATTTCTTTGCATGGTATTGATGGCGCAAAACTTGGTAATAGGCTGTGCAAGCAATAGCAATGCTACATCCATAACTTCTGTCTTATAATTGCATCGTTGTTTCTGAACGCGCATATGTTCGAATGTCTGTAGGTGAGCCACGCAGCACTGGGTGCTACCTTGCCAAACACTCTGGCCATTAGCCCCTTTCCCTTGAGGACTGGTTCAATCTGTGCTTTTGGCCTATTTTTGGAGCAAGGAGATCAAATGTCCCTATACTCACCGCACTGTCTTTCTCTTCCAATAGACTTTGAGGTCCATTCATAACTTGGACAAAATGCTATCAGTATAACTAAAATGTATGATTTGGAGATTAAGCTAATCCCTTGGCTGCTGACCTAGTTTGTAGTCAGCTTGGAAATTGATGACGAACTCGTTGGGACGAGCAATTACTAGGTAGCTTCTCGAGCATTAACTAAGTTCTAACTCGCCCTAAAAATCTGTTTAATTGTGCTAGTGAAAATGACCTAAAGTATTAGCCTTTCAAGAAAATATCAACTCTTACGCCCATAACATTATCAATCTTCAGTTTTCCGCCCAAGTCTTATTAAGCTTGTATTTGCATCCCTACAGCCCCACGGTCTATGTAAGACTTTTTGTTGCTGCTGACAAGCGCGCGTCTAAGCCTCCGATATGCCAATAAACACATCGCAAGAACATCCGTGGATTGCAACCTGCCATACGCTATCCCTACGCGGGCTTGATAGCATATCGTTTTCCCAGACAAACCGACCTCGAGAAGTCTCGCAGTGGAAATCTACGACGCCCATATTGGGCTGCGGCGCACCACGGCGAGATGATCAACAGATCAGACTCTATCCTCCTTCGTGCAGGTATCGGCACCTCTTGGAACTGATGACCTGACGCAGACCAGCATTTTGGACAGTCGCTCCCGATCACATATTGTTGCTTGCTTTTCCCCTCACGCTCCGCTGTTCTCACCGCTGTAGGCATATGAACATGATTCCCCAGCTGGCCCACCATCCACGATATCTTTCCGAGCAACGGTTGGGCGGACCCGACTTCACGATCCCGCCTTTTCAGACCCGCGCACTTCCTCCCCCAAGTCAGCGAAGACTCGAGACTCCTGCGCCTCTGCCAATCCGGAGCCTGCGAGAATCTATCTCTCCTGCGATTTCTACGCCTTCCCCGCGCACGTATGCTCTTGATAGCTACGTACCCCGCCGAGCAGGGCTGGCTCGGGAAAGCTCTTCTGAGCGGGCGTTTCGTTCTCCATACAATGACCCGTCAGAGCACATGCTTCGCCGGAAGACACCAAATGGCACTCTAGCAGCAGGGTACGACGGCACTCCAGTACAATGGTCCAGCAAAGCGCCCGCGTTAAAACACGTTGTACTGCCTTTATCAGCGGCCCCGTCCGGTCGTAGCCACGCGTATCCTCCAGCAAGCAACGACCAGTATCAACGCATCCCCCCCCCAGTTCCTAGCTGGAGCAATGAGATCGCACACGTACGCTATAGGGGACTAAGTCTCCAGGGAGAGCAGAGTGGCAACAGAGACCATGGACACCGTGCAGGTTACTCTGTGGAGCCTGTAAATGTTCACGATGGTTGGGACAATATCAGGATGCCTCCAAATCATACATACTATTCGGGGAATACCACTCGAGTTCCAACTGTCCTTCAACCAGCTTACCAGGCGTCACCTGGGCCAACAGCATCCAACGACGGTGGACTCTACGGACCCTACTGGCCAGATGGAAGGTTCGTTCCCTACCGCCCAGCGGCTTTTCAGGGCCAAGGTGGACACAACCAAGAATCATACTCACGTAGCGGTTTCCACGATACTGGACACTCATTAGAACCTTTCTCACCCACCCGTTCCATGCCTTCAAACACCGACACCAACCACAGGGCAAGTGGCACACCTTACTCAAACCACTCTAATTTTCACAAGGTACCTTTGGATACGCGACATGATGTTCATAGCCATTTCTCGATCGACTCTGCCTTTTATGCATCGATGGGCGAAGGATGCAGGACCCCGAGCGCAGAGTCATCAAATAGAGCCAGTAGCCATCGGTTTCGAGAGAAGACTCTTTCCTGGGCACACACCATATATGTTGAGCTTCTAGCTTTCCTTCATCAATCAAAGAAGGAGGCAAAACTATTAAACCCTTCGCAAGGCCCCAAGCCATATTCAAAGACAAGCATTTATCCAAAGCCACCAAGACAGCCTGCACCGTATCCAGGTGTCTCACATTGGGCACGGCTCAGTTCGAAAGTTGGGGAATACAATAATGTGCGTAGTGATCTGAGCAGCGGTCTGAGGGCACCCCAAGCTGCACCGTCGATACAAAATTACGATGTGTGGCAGAATACAGAACTCAGAGATCCACTGAAACAACCAAGTCCTCACGATCCATATGCATCTCATGTACAAATACCCCAATATCCTAGAGTTTCTCCGGCTGCCAAGGCCAAGGAGGCCCTGGAACTTCTTACGAATCTGTGTGAGCAAAGTGGTTGGAACTGGATTGATGGCATGCTTCTTGGTGGCTGTTTAGCATATGGGCTGGAGGAATATGAAAACGCTTTAGACTGGTACTCAAAAATCATTGCTCTTGACTCCAAGTAAGTTACCAGCGTAGTAACCGGAGCCGAAGCTAATTTTGCCATAGGCACGTGGAAGCGATCTCAAATCTTGCAGCTACTCTACTTTGCTTGAATAGACGCAAAGAAGCCGAAGAGCATTGGCTTCAATCCGTCAGACTTCGTCCGAGCTATTTTGAGGCGGTCGAACATTTAATTGGCCTCCTCTGTGGAAATAACCGCGGCGAAGAAGCGGTTAACATCATTGACTTCGTTCAGAGATCGCTCAGGCTGCCAAAGCCCGATGATGCACATGACCAAGCTAGCGAAACCTCGAGTAATACGGATCGAGAGTCTTTTGAATTCATAGATACATCATCGGAAAGTATTGCTCTTGACTATGAGCGTGACTGTGAGAGCTTGTTCTATTCCCCTTTTGTCCGGAATGATGAGGACCATTCCGTCGAACCAGGTTTCGGATCCAGTGGTTTCTCTGTACCAGGCTCGGAAAATGGCAGAATCCTTGCCTTGGTTCACGCAAAAGGCAACATGTTATACGCACTGGGAGATATAGGAGCCGCGTCCCGCGCCTTCGAAGATGCCGTACTTATCAGCGCAGGCCAAACATATGTGGGAATACAAGGTCTTATCCGTCAAATTGTGAACGTGCTTTCGAGAGAAGGCTCCATTGGTACAGCATTCGCCTTGAGAAATCCTACGGTAGTGGATACACCACTTCCGTTATTGCTGCCGCCTGACCAAGCTCTTCAGACCGCAAGACTAGTTTTCACCAACAATGGAGAACTCCCAGGACTTCGTTTCGTTCCAGGAGGGCTAGCTAAAAAGGCTGCCATATCTACTACCAGCAACTCTCTTCTGTCACTTGCCAAGATATTTCAAGACGCCATGTCAAGTAGCAATTCTTCTCAAAGGATCGCACGAATGCCATCGGGCGTTGGTGATATTCTAGCACTCTATTACTTGTCACTCTCGCTGCAACCAAGTCCTTCGACGGCCAACAATGTAGGGATTCTTCTCGCGGGCGTGCAGCAACCTGCAAATCTCCGAGGGTATGCGCAGAGAGATACCGCAGCCCTCCCAGCCCTACCAGGAATTGTTCCTGGCAGCGGTGTTGCTTTGGCGCTTGCTTACTACAACTACGGCTTGAATCTGGACAATCGACACGCCCATATATATACGAACCTAGGCAGTCTTTTCAAGGATATTGGACATCTTGGTTCTGCTATTAGCATGTACGAAAAGGCAGTTGCTTGCGATAGTTCATTCGATATCGCGCTGGCCAATCTAGCAAACGCCGTGAAGGACCAAGGCAGAACAAGTGATGCAATTGAATACTACCGTCGAGCTGTTGCGGCAAGTCCAGACTTCGCAGAAGCAGTATGTGGTCTTGCAAACGCTCTAAATTCTGTATGTGATTGGGCTGGACGTGGTGGTGTGGTTTTGGACCATGGAAAGCAGGATCGCTGGCATGTCGATGAAAAAGGAATGCTTGCCGAGTCAAAAATGAATGCTCTCGGTGGTGGTTGGATGAAGTCGGTTGTTGATATAGTAGCAAAACAGCTCAAGGATGGCTCAACGTGGGGCCGTGGCACACTTCAAGGTCAGGTCTTTGAACAACTCTTCCGGCAGTTGGAAATAGCAGATACGGGAAGCCTCTGGCTCCCGGAAAAGAGGGCAAACATGCAAAACACTCTCGGAAAATGGGCTGGCTGTGAATGGGAGGGGTCCCGTATTGTGCGGCTGATTGAAAGATCCACGAAAAGAGCAATGCATCGATGGTACCAAGATAAGTACGTCAAGAAGAATATTCTTCCGGCATCTTACTATCCTCGCGCTCTTGTCCCGGCCAGTCTGTCTGTTCCTACTGCACCAACAGTTCTACCCTTCCACACGTTTACTTGTCCGCTGTCAGCCAAGGATATACGAATGATCTCGCAACGAAACGCTTTAAGGATATCATGCTCGACTTTGCGAGCGCCTTGGATGCCCACGTCGGTCTTTCCGCCGCCGCCACCTCCCTCGCCTTGTTTAAACATTGGCTATATTTCGTCCGACTTCAATAACCACCCTTTGGCCCATTTGTAAGTGTGTCTCTATAAATACCTTCCGTTTATCGCTAACAGCTTTTTTCTCCCCAGAATGCAGTCTGTTTTCGGATTTCATGATACATTGCGTGCTAAAGCATTTTGCTATGCGACTACGGCAAGCGATAGCTCAATACACAGGCACCAAATTGAGCGTGAAGCTCCTGTCTTTTACGACGCGAGCTCATGGCCGGTGGATCGCTTAGTACAGCAAATCGTGAAGGACGAAATACATATACTCGTGAACTTGAATGGATATACAAGGGGAGCTCGAAATGAAGTATTTGCGGCACGTCCTGCTCCAATTCAAATGTCGTTCATGGGATTTGCAGGCACACTCGGCGCTGAATGGTGCGATTATATATTGGCTGATGAGATGGCGGTGCCTCCCGAGACGTTACGTCCGTGGAGACGAAACCTAGATCTCGAGGACCAGTTGCTCGATCATCAATCTCAGCAGGATGAAAATTGGGTGTATTCGGAGAACATAATATTCTGTCGGGATACCTTTTTCTGCTGCGACCACGCTCAGTCAGAACCTCCGGGGCAGCGGCTCACATGGGAAGAAGAACAAAGCAAAAGGTGGCAAATGCGAAAGGAGCTGTTTCCGAGTTTACCAGACAACACTATTATACTTGGAAATTTTAACCAGTTATACAAAGTTAGTCATGAGTTGCCAGACGGCTGTAATAATTGCTAACCTGCCCAGATTGAACCAACAACATTTCGGAGCTGGCTCAGAATTTTGGATCAAGTTCCGAACGCAGTTCTATGGCTTCTGCGCTTCCCTGACTTGGGCGAAGTTAATCTGAGACGTACCGCGGAGGCCTGGGCTGGAGAAAGTGTCGCATCTCGTATCATGTTCACCAATGTGGCGCCAAAAAATTTGCACATATCCCGTGCACGAATATGTGATCTTTTTTTGGATACTCCGGAGTGCAATGCGCACACAACAGCCGCCGACGTCCTGTGGTCAAGCACGCCGCTTCTCACTCTGCCGCGGTACAAGTACAAGATGTGTTCACGTATGGCTGCATCCATTTTGACAGGGGCACTCCCGCGTGGTGAGGAGGGGCGACGGGCAGCGGAAGAGCTTATTGCGAAAGATGATGATCAATATGAGGAATTTGCTACGAAACTAGCGGGGAGTCTGGATTATCAACTATTACCTTCTGGGGAATATAGAGGCGTTGGTAGACTTGCGCAACTCCGAAGACTGCTATTCGATAGCCGATGGAGTTGTGCTCTGTTCGACACCAAAAGATGGGTCAGAGACCTGGAGTCCGCTTACGAGGAAGCCTGGCGAAAATGGGTCTCAAATGAAGGTGGCGATATCTACCTATAGATCTCCGATGGTGTAATCTCTTTTATATAGTGTCGACATGTAACGCTGCGGCGCAGGCGTTCGTTGGGAAGATCATGGTGGTTGGTATAAGATGGGCTAATTTTGTTGGAGTATGGGCGAGATGTTACACTGCTGATCGTTTTGGCTAGATACCCCATTCAGTTGTGCAGACGCACGGGGAGTTTCCTACATTTCATTGCATAATAGACTATGGCGCAGGCAACTTCAATGATTAAGCATCTTACTTGAACACATTTGGCATCCAGATTTATTAGCATATCATAGGTCTCCGCCGACAACCTTACCCCCTAGTGCACACCTAGAGTAATCAAGAGTCGTCTAGTTAGGAGTCTTGAAACTCGTGCTTTTCCGTCTCTGACCTTCTCAACAACGGTGTACCGCAGATGTGACGGAACACCTCATTGGACGGAATAGCTATACCCTGCCCGAAACGCTACAAAGACTCAATTCAGTAGAGTAAATATACAACACTGTCTATATGAACGGAAAAGGCTAAATGTACCTCTTAGGAGAGGAGCGTCGAAAATGTTTTCCTAACATTGTTATACTTGGTGGAAGTCCCATCAGTCTTGCAATGTCTTGCGATGCACTGGTGCACCAATTTTGACCAAAAAAACAGCTTTCCTCAGAAACACTCTAGGACAAGAGCTGCGGAAACGCGACGTATGCCATAATTTCATGCAAAAAACGCAAACTAGGTGAGATTTTTCTTATCTTTTAAACGTTAAAGCCAAAGCCATCCTCTAGCCATTCACATGTAGCTTTTCATTAGATGTTTTGTCGATCGCTCATCTCCACGCGGCTGTGGACTATGATTTATCTTCCTCGTCACCTAACGCATTGCGTTCGTTTCCATGTACCCAACTCGACCTTGAAGAACAATTCCACTTGCATAATTTCAAGCAGCTAGCTCTGGTCTGCTACGCCGCTTTTGAAATTAGATAGGGTTCTAAGAAATTATTTGCAGTTCTGAAAATGATGACGCAGGTATAGATGTAACGTATTCCCATCTCAATCAGCCATGCTAAGTTTTGCCGACCTCGCGGCGGACAAAACAGTGACAGGCGGAACACGATAGTTGCTCTGAACAATTGACCGAATATCGTATAGTTAGTTAATTAACTTGGTACACTATCACATATTTCGTCAATGACATTAAGCAAACGACGCCTTCCTGGTCTCCATCAGAAGTCGACTTGTCGATCTAAAGACTAATGACTGACACTTCTCTTGTCCTCCACACGAGACGACCCAGCAAGGCACTTCGTAATTTCAATAAGCATGAGATTTCCACATCACACACAGTACATGGAATTGCGTGAATTGCCATAGGAGCCAAAAACGCATTGGGGTGGTTGATATTCCAGAATCGGTCCACGTCCTTCTTTGAATTGTTTAATGCCGCCACGTTTCTAAGTTCATCATTATACAAAACATCTCAATAGCAAATAGTGGATAGCATGCTATAATATACGTATTACTATTGTGCCAGTTATCTTGTAGGTGATGTTTCTGAAGCCTTGTATTATTATCCCTTAGCCTATTGGCTAGATCAGGCCGTCTTGTATTTCCTAGACATTATAGCAGAGAGTTTGTCAAAACAGCTAATCCATACTTACTCAGAACGTCCTATGTGAATTATCTGATAAACTAAGATGTTTGCAATCTCCTACATACAGTGTGGAACCCACCCCGTCACGGATTCGTCACGGACTCCGATAAAAAGAAAGGCGTCTGATGGGAATAAAAAAACAAACACACCACACCGATCAATACCTGTTTGTTGCAAGGTGGTAGATCATCGGGTGTCAAGAGCAATACTTAAGCCCATGTCTTCTTGATTCTCGCTCCGTTCCGCCCATTCAAATGCTTTGGCGCAAAGTTGTAACCCTTCAGGAAAATTCGGCCGCATTCACCTTACACACCTTACGCCTCACAGCCTATGATCAGGCCCATCGACCGGCGTACAATTGATATGCAGCTATTCTCGGTCGGTGAATCTGTACGGATGAGCCTAGGAAATTCCCTTTTCATCTCAACACCGGCGTGTATTACCGGGTAGCACTCCATAGTCGCCAGGTTCCGAAAAAGTAATAATCGCCCAGCCACTTTACAAGTCATCGCTGATATCGTTCTCTATGGGGTCTAGTCTAGCTTACTCTTGAATATCTGAAGGGTCTCTCTTGTGTAGATGTGGGCAAGTAACACTATGTCGTCAACAAGGTGCTCTACTCTTAACCTTCATCACTAAGCTATCTCTTGTTCCTCGAGCTGCTGACCAAGACCTTGCGTACAAACACACTTATGCCTAATTTCAGTGAATATAGACATTTGGTTAGATAAGGCCAACTCCATTGACATAAATGGCGAAATTCGCAATCTACTCAGCTGCCTTTTACAGTCAGTAACTGGCGTGTTCAGAGAAGGCTCGTTATTTCTGCTCGAACGTGTACGCCCGAATTTCACCCTTCAGACCTAAACTACTCGTTTCTGGTAGTCACTGTGGTATTAGATATCACATCTACAAACACTTGGGAATGAAAGAACAAGGCTTTCTGGTATAGTACTGTATTGACATCTATTATGAAGAGTATTTATGTCTGTGAAAACGATAGTAGATACAAAGACCGTATAAGACATTGGTATATGAGGAAGGGTATCTGCAAAACATAGGATATACAAAGAATCAAAAGGCGCTAAGCCTTATCGCCCCCAACATCAACACGAATAATGGAGGCAGCGCCCAACAGATTAACAAATATTCGTAGCGCATAGAACTCCTTTTTCGCTGCAGTATAACGTAGCCGACAAGCGCATAAAACCCAAACGATTGAATAGCCTCCCATTTTGCCCACCCCCCCCAAAAAGCGTAACAAGACAAATGATAAAATACAGCAAGAGTTAACCCAGCAGCGAAGACAGGTGCATTCTCGAATCCCTTTCGGCTGATGGCTCAGAGTAAACAGGACGTGGGACCATCTGAAGAGGTGGAAGTTGAACTGGTGCGGATACAGGCTTCGTCGAATACATTCGACGGTCTGCTTGATCTCGGGAAAGAACCTCCACACCGTACGACGCAACTGGGTAAACTGAAGGGTAGCAGTTGCTCGAGTGACTCTTGAATTCGCTGTGAATTCGTTGAGTAAAGATGTGACCTAGAGCATCGTGCTCGCTGCGGAGTGGACTCGGAGGCGGGAAATGAAGCATTGGCAAGCTGGGTCTCCTGGCATCACTCCTTGCGTATCCTGCGAGAGGAGGTAGTTCAAGTCGGGGTGAGATTGCTAGACGAGGGGACACGGAGAAAGTAGAGCCATTGTCAGACACAAGTGATGGAGGCTCGTCCATAGACTCGGTCATCGACATCTCCGATGCTGCTGGGGATGGCAGCGAGCCGTCGCCGCGCCGTGGAGAATAAGAAGAATATGTTATCATGAGCTGTCGGCTGTTTGTTGGTCTGGCGAATGTCGGCTGCTGGTCTTTGTCTTCGAACGCTGGTGGGCACGATCCAGATGGCCTTCTTCGGAGAACTACACGGCGCCGTCTGTTCATGCTTCCATTCCACCAGTTCTTGACGGCGTTGTCGCTTCGCCCGTGAAGCCTTCTAGCAATCTCCGCCCACCTCTTTCCCATCTCCCCAACTAGTCTCTCAATCTGTAGTCCTTCTTCTGGGCTGATGGGTTCATGGTTGAGCGATGGCTTTAGATTTTGGTGATAACGCTCTCGACATTGTTTTGGGGAGCGAGACCCGATGAGTTGCGCAATTCTTACCCAGTTCAATGCTCCCTGTGTGTGGACAAGCTGGACGAGATATGAATCTTCCGTCTGAGACCACGGTCCTCTTCGATGTGAAGACATGCTGACACGTTGATGTCCGAAATAGTGAGGAAAGTGTACGGATATATGAATCGTCTTCGATGATTGAGAGAAACCTTGCAACCAGTCGATGCCCGTCGCTCAAACTTACGATGATCCTCGATGATCTTTTGAGGTCAGGCGTTTGAAGCTTGCGAGCTTGTAGTGCGATTACCGAACCTTCTTAAAGCCTTTTCGGCGACGAATAAGACGGACCGCTCCGAGTTTCGAGATGATCGAAAGCAGTTAGGTATATACAGGAGCGCTTCTAGTTGGAGGCGTATTGTCTAAGTACACCGCGAGTAAATCAAGCCTTAGGTCTTTTTGGTGACTTTGACGTGGCTGAATATCGTAGGGTGGTCGGCGATGTTGAGCTAATGCACCAAGCAATACTTTTGCAAGCCGTATGGAGATTTGAGAGACTTGGAGACGGTGATGTCGGTAACAGTAGATGCTAGTTGTATGTACAGTTTCGAGAAGCACGGGAGTTTAGAAGAGGAAGATGATGATCGGACGTCAGTGAGACCATATACCGGACTAAGAAGTGGTAGCCACGGCTCGCAGCGAGGAGTACTAATCGTGTTGAGCGTGCTACCGTGGGGGAGCTGGGTGAAGATGTGGCCAGCGCGCAAGCCCAGTGCAACGATGTGGCCTACAGCCAGGGAAATCAGGGATGATGGTAGGGCAGGGGTTAGCGGAGGCCAACTCGGAGAGAGGGATAGGGAGGTCCTTGAGAGAGGGACAGGACAGGCCCAGGTCAGAGCAAGGGTGACTGGTATATTGGAATATGACGATCAAGAGCCGAGTCGGTCAGGAGCAGACGGGACGGGCAGAACGCCAGTTGGAGGGGAATATGGAATATGGGCGTGATGAGCCTCCAGGCTGGCACAGGCCTTCCTGGAAGATCTCTTCTTGCTTTTGGTAACCTTTTTTCGGGGTGTTTGTGAGAAGTGCTTGTTGATGATACCATTACCCTCTGACAGCAACGGTAAACAGATGTCGTCCACTAGTCGCTCTCCAAATCGTTCCGAGGGATCGAAGGCGGTCGATGTGGGTTCTAAGAGAGCGGGCGGTACTCGTTCAACAACAGAAGACTTATGTGTCGTTATTGGTATCAAACGTACATTAGTGTCTGGTAAGTGTGTGATGGTCTGGCTCGACGCAGTTCGATGTTGAGAAGGAACGAAAAACCCCAAGAATGGGAAGAAAGTGGAGAGCGATGCTAAAGTAGTTCGGCACAAGAAACATACTTTTGAAGTAGTGTTTCTCTTCGATCTCAGATCTGGACGCTCAGTGGCCCAGGGCTTTGATGAGCGGTGCCTGAAGTGGGAGATGAGTGGGGAGGAGGTGGCAGAGGCTGGCTGACGCAGACGCTCTGTTGTGCCCTGGCAGCGCAGGTGTATGTGCTCAATGGTCAGTGATCAGGGAGAG
The DNA here is from genome assembly GCF_000409485.1 of Glarea lozoyensis ATCC 20868. Lineage (NCBI taxonomy): Eukaryota > Fungi > Ascomycota > Leotiomycetes > Helotiales > Helotiaceae > Glarea > Glarea lozoyensis. The sequence continues at coordinate 2,399,435 of NW_007361001.1, read as the reverse complement.
AGTACTCGAGTACCTCCGTAGAGTGCAGCTCAGCTCAGTCAGGGCCGAGGTGAGGCACGCTGGGCTGTGGGGGAAGTGATGTGAGTAATTCAAAGTGAGGACATTTTCTGGCAGCCAGGGCACCCCGGAGCCAGCAAACCAGTCCAGTACATATTGGCAGCAATATCGTAAGGATCCGGGGGTTGAGACTCCATCAGAGACTCAGAGTCTTGGTGCAGATAGATAGACACGGCACGCGGTGTGGCACCTGTTTCTCTGTTTCTGTGTTTCTGTGTTTCTGTGCTCCTCAGATGCTGCTTGATCCATGTTGATCCTCGCGGCGAGGGCGGGAGGCGTTTAGTTGCCCATTCAGCTGGGTCTTGCGGTGCTTCAGAGGGGCTCCGGTCTACCCCTTCAGGGACTGGCAGGAGGCTACGTGTGCTGGGCTTGTCCTGAACGGGCAGCACTTGCACGGCAAACGTTGGGCAAGTGCAGTGCTCACTGTGCTCTACTGTATACAGTAAATACCCGTTAGCTGCGAGCGTCTCCTGGCTAGCTCGCGTCTGGTCGCCGTCGGTGACAGCGAGCGCAGACACAACAGCCAGTGGAACGGCGTCCCAGGCACGTACGTTTGGTACTCCAGTACAGTACGGTCGGGAAAAGATGCAAGAACCAAAAGGCCCGTCCCGACTGGAAGATGGTGATACCTCTACTACTAGGTTCGGCCTGGTGGACACGACTGATGTGCTGTCCATCTTTTTGGCTCCATGTCCAGTCCAGCTCCAGCTCCAGCATCCCAAGCATAGAAAGGGGTGTCTCTGGGTCCGTCCTCTGGTCCTCCTGTCCCGCGCATCTCTCCCTAGCTGCTGTCCCACTCCCTCAGTCTCCATACTCGTACATCCACAGGCACAGGATCTGCTGGTAAAAAGGAAGAAGCTGCTGCTGCTGCTCTGTTAGAGCCGCCTTCGGACGTGTGCCTCGAGTGGGACGAGGTCGCCGTTCATGCTTCCCCACCCCTCTGGGCTCTTCCGAATGCTCGGATCTTCCCTGTCTCCGTGACATGACGAATAAATGCCACTAAGGTTACTGGACTGGTGGACATTGGGACCAGGACCAGGACTGGGACAGACTGGACACAAGACACATGGACACACCTTGACGTCCGCTCGACGGTCCTCCCCCACCCGCCGTCCTAAACTCCCATCTAAGCTTATTATGATTATTGCTGTGTTGCTAAGTAACCCCCGCGCTTGCGGAACAATCACATTTCAAGATCACGAAGATCAAAGATCCAGATACTCGAAACTTTAAACCGCGGGAGCTTGACGTCTCCACTTGCTAGCACGGATGAACGACCTATTAGAGATGCATTCAGCGAGTCCTCCGTGGTCTTGCCATAGCCATAGATGACTTACCCACTGCGATCCAATTCACGATATAGATCCATGGGTTTGCGAATCACTGGTTCACCAAGTCTCTTCCACCTGGCTGAGATGGGATGGTTCCCAGGAAACTTATTCCTGCCAAAACAACATTCTCTCATTCACGGTGTATAGGCAGGGTCCGCGACGGGCAGCCAATGTCATTGCTCGAGTCTGACCGGCTTCTTGGGTCAGGCCCTGGTCCGTCGACGCATCTTGAAATGACGGGCAGTTCGGACAGACTATTTTCGTTGCCCTTGACGAATCACATTGTGACCACCGGTAGCGGAACCAGCAAATCGCTCTGGAAAACCGTTTTCCTTTTCCCGTACCAGAGATCCCAAAATACATAAGATTGTTGCAAGTATACCACCCTGTCATGATCCAGCTCTCGCTTGAGCATCAGTTACCACCCGACGATGAGAAGGGACTGCTGAGGGAGCCCGTAATGATCAAGGAGACGGTTGATGTCTGAGAATATTATCACATCACGACAAGAACGGGCTGCAACGGTAATAATGTCTTGTACTATTTGCTAGTAGTGGGGAGGTCCGTCCCTGTTAGGTGCCGATAGACGATCCGACCACGTCAACCGATCCAGCGGCGCTACAAAGGGCTGCTGACTCGAAAGGAACTTGGCTGCCCACAATGAGTTGCCGCCCGTTTCCTCTTTCAGACGCTGTATCAACTGCACATCCCTGGATAATCGAGATGCCCAAAAGATCTTCGTGGGATGGGTACGGTGACGGCAGTGCATTATCACTCGTTTTCTGAGCTCGGAGACAGATTCGGAGAGGTGTATCGCTCAGTGCGGGTTGAACAAGAAAGCCATCCTGCAGGTGGGAATTCTGTGGTGGTATTCATTTCGATATCGACCTCATCAGAGTGTCAGTACGGAGTAGTAGTACTCCTGACCAAAAGGCCCAAACCCAACAAGGGGATATCTGTGAGGGCACAGACTTCCAGCCCACCCCACAACTGGTTGATTGATATGTCGTGCGGAAGTCGATCTTGTGGGAACTTTGGGGACAAGGACCATAAAACCAGAACTTGGCACGGTGGTGGTGTTGTGGCTGAAGTCGCGCCGTTCAGGTCGGCGAGGTTGGGGCCCCTGGAATTACATTGTACATAACGCTGTTCCGCTGTTGCATATTGCAGCAGCGTACCCGTGACACTGCATTAGTCGCCTGAACTTGGAGCTATTATTCGCTCTTCCATTTGTTATTGTTGCTATTCCCCTTTTGCCTCGCCAACTTCGTTTTAGGAGGTATCGTGAGTCGTGACTCGTGTCTGAAACTTGGATCAAAATCTTCAGCGAAAGCTATTTGATTGCCCTACATGCGCCTAATTTCAGTGAACCAGGAAGAGCTAAGTACGGCTGGTCTGAGTGCGTCTAAGTTTGACACAATAATGTACAGTACTTCGCTCAAAAAGCCGTTAGGGTGCAGGTGCCAGAAGCGAAACCAATGCCGTTTTGACGTGGATTTGCGGGTGAGTGTGAGATTATGAGCTTATACAAACTTCCGTAGCTAATTTTTAATATTTAAGCATTTCGACGCTAATGGTGATGCTGTCCTTATGAGCGGCTGAAAGAGATAATGGAAGATCTTTTCGAAAATACAATGCTGAACAACTCCGTTATTATGTTGCACTGCTCTGGGAAAGCGCCAAATAACGTCCCATGTGGTTTGATTCGTCATTTCTTTAAGCCGCCATCTCGATGCATATCAGCAGTTTGGCTGCCAAACAAAAATATACTTCTACGTTCATCGTCTAGCGCACAGTTAGCGGTATCTATTCTCACATAAATTTGTATTTTAAGCAGGAACTCTCAAGTACAAGTTTACAATTTTTGTGCCTCAGGCATGGAAAGCCACTACAGATTAATTTTGGCTGAAAGTGTGGAGAAGAGATCCTCCACCAAAACATTAAAAAACGAAACATTTTACACAAGGACAAGCCCGTAGACTCCTGGTCGAGCATCCAAGCGGGTATTTTCCCAACTAGGACCAGGCCTACAAAGGAATTCCAAATATTCAACACTACTGTACATAGGTAGAGTTTCAGATAATCAAAGTCGGATAAATGACAGGATCAATCTAAGATCTTTAGTCGTGGCAGAGACTTGGTTTTCGAAGTCGATCGTTCGTCGAGGTTTGGGGTTCAGCCACTGAGCTCTGGCTTCTGGTAAAGGTCTAGGTATCCACGTGTATGTTACCCTGTACGTCTGCACGGCTCCTCGCGTTCCGATGAAATTGATGGCGACGCCCACAGATATGGCGTCGATCCTGCGCATGGTTTGCCATGATGTTCACCAGGTCTGGTACTGAAATGAAGAACATCGATGCCAGCAGTGTGGAGTATTGTTGTTGATGGCTGTTGTTATCATTGAGGGGTGGCAATAATACCAAACAGTGCAGGTGAGTTGGGAAATCCTCAAGGAGGCCATCCTTAATTGCGGGGAGGACTAGAGGGTTACTATCAATCAAAGCGTCACAATTTGTTGGGAGATAAATGTGATGGGGAGCTCGACAACCAGGCCCAGGGACCTTCCAATCTTGTCATCTCAATAATCGTTGCTGACCTGCAATCCTGGACTGAGGTTGTGAGAGGTTATTCTAATTGAGGCCAGGACCGTGCATTTGCGTTCACACCCGCTGTCCAATCTTGTGGAACGACGCGAAAGATGGGAAAGATGGGAGTAATGACCAGCTTGCGGGGACACCGTTGGAGTCTGGTGCCTGTATGGTGCCTGTGTGAGCGTTGGGTGTTTGAAGATATGTCGTTTGATGGGTAAGCGAGTGATTGGCGGTTGATAGGGGGGTGGGTCGAGGGTCGAGGCGGATGGTAGAGTGAAGTGGTGGCCGCCTTCCAGCACCTGAGGAATGCGGCGGGTATCGCTGTGTAGTATCACAAACAATATCATGCTGTTCGATTATTGTTCAGATGTTTATTGTGCATGAGGGTGATCTCCAAAGACAGCTCCAAACGGGCCCGGCTGCAGACGGAAAGAAACGACGGCAGGGCAGGTTGAACGCACAACAAAGCAGCATGGGAAGTTGCTTCTTCTGGGAGACTGAAAATACGAGGGCTGACTGAGGCCGAATCTGGAATGCACAATGGATGCTGATTTGTGCGGGCAGAGGAGTTTTACTCACAAACAAAGGGATCCACCAATAAAGCTCCATTGCTTGGACGAAATCCAGTAAACCATCCACCGCCGCAGCATGCCTTGCACTCACAGCATCTCACGGTATTTCTAAACCACAATTGGACAGTTCCAGCCATCAGTGCCGCTTTCCGGCAACAGCCCTCCGCTGTGCAGAGTCACGGAGAAACAAAACAACGACTTTCCACTCCCAGGGCACTGGCCCTCGCCTTGCACAAAGTCGTCCCGTGCTCTTGACCGCTTCTGGTCATCTTTAACGACGTTTCTCGGACGCTCGAGGCTTGCCCGTGTGCCGCAAAGCCTAGAATGGATGGCAAGGCCCCTAGCAAACATCAAAAATAGCACCCGCTCTTATTCCCTCCCTGTCAATAACAACGTTGAAGTTTCAATAATCTCACGATTTCCGGTGAAGTGAAGTTGCGAGCTGAAGCTGGCGGTTGAGATTCGTCAGTGTTGTCGAGGATCTTCTGTCCCGTTTGCGATTATTGGCGGGCACCATCCAGTCAATCTTGAATGGAGCAGTGAGCACACACCATTGGTCTGTTCCGCCCACCTTGTGTGTGCGAACGGCGCTTGTCTGAAAAGCGGTGGGCTTCATTGTTCTTTTCTGCGGGTCATTATTGAGAGTCAGCGTCTTGAACTTCACGATGATTCATTACTCGAGTGTATATAAGTCCGTAGTGGTATGAAAATCAACGGGTCGGTTCGGGTGAGCGATGCGAGAAAACCAGAGCTTTGCCCATTATCGGACGTTTTGCCTAAAGCGTAGAAAAAGATCTGCTTATTGCTCGCCAATCTCACATAAACGGTGCCAAGACAGGAAGCCTTCCTAGGCAGGTTAGTCCCGAAAGTGACCCGTACTGCTTTTGACGACCGTCTATCATGAAAATCAATAATATCCCGGAGCAGTCTAAGCTAGCCAAACGATTCCCGATGCGGTGATCAGCTATTATTGTCTCTTTCAAGATCGTGACACTTTATATTTCGTCGCATAATTTTAAAACAATGCCGCTAACCCGCCTTCCTTTTGTTGGCCACATCATCTCTGTAGCACATCCTATTCTGATTCGTCGAAGTACGAAATATCTTTTGGCTGCTAGAAGACCGAGGTGTCTCATGTTTAATGACTGCTTCGTCTGAATAGCATCGAGAGGAGAAAAGGCCTTGAACAAGGCCGTGCTGCGGTGCTTTGGTGTAGCTGACACAGCTTCCACCTCCAGTAACGCATATAGAAAGGTATGCGTCGCACTTTGGATATTGCTCGCCGATGTTCTATTGTGTTCGTTAGGGATTGTATCGACGGTCTGAGATAACTAGATCTCATTTGTGGAGTTCACTCATGGCTAACGAATATGATGCCCGTTTCAATAACCTGTGTTTTTGTGAGTAGGCATATTTTCGTCGGTGTTTGCAGGTGTTTTCAATTTTATGTAGCTTAACCATTGCAATGTTGTCATATTTTGCTGCTGGGTTCGAATGTGGCTGCCATTGGGGATTATTTCGAAGTTGCCTGTATTGATAGTCCGCGTACAAGATGGGAGACGAGAAGGTAATTCATTTGTTATTTGCCTAGCGAGTAGGTCTTCTTTCGAAGCCCAGGTTGAGGAAGTCGATAAAATACTTGAAAAGTCAAAGTCTCACCCAAAAAACATGTTGAACTCACACATTTTAAACTCATACAAGCATGGCAGTAACACTTGTTGCTTTCAATGTAATGTCAGGGCATTAGCTCTTCTTTCCGCAGGTATGTTATCGTCATCAACCCGTAAAGTATACTGACTGGTCTCTTGTGAACATGTGCTAATATACTTGAATATCATAGCACTATTAATGTCATTGTGGTAATAAGACGGGTTAATAATATGGCAAGCAAAGCAGGGGTGGGTTAAGTAGGTAATCATCCCTATGCTCTGTGATGCTCCTGAGACTGTGACCCATATCTAAGTCATCCAGCAGATCAATGGCTTGAGAATATTTTATTTTAACAATACTTGCATGTAAGACTTCCTGCTAAACAGTAGCTCGAATGACTTCAGAACATATCTACTTTGTCACATTTCAGCAAATTACACATCCCGTCTCGTGTCCTTTTCATTGTGTTCCTTATACGTACCTAGTGGCGCTAAATAGTGGACGTGCAATGCATGTAGTAATATTGCGGAGGACAGAATAAGTGGTAGTCGAACCAGAATCATTCTTCGACT
>NW_007361001.1:2387931-2391074 GCF_000409485.1 Glarea lozoyensis ATCC 20868 | reverse complement strand
AACTATTTCGTCAATTGTTTGAGTAAGTGAGACTTTTTAAGCTCTACTTGAAGTCGACTTGCTAATTGGTCTAAGATTTGCGGGTAGGTGATTGTCACTCATCTTGTCCTCCGCGAGGCAATCAAACAACAGTTTGGCACAACGTATGGTCGAATCACTGAGGTTCTTATAGACTTTCGGAATATTCAGTACCGCAGAGAACCAATGAGGACCAACGGCAGTCTTAAATGGCCTAAGACACCCAAGCCTTAAAGATATGTACGTCCTATAAATTCAATTCAAAGCATGCTTTGCTTTGCGGACCATGATCTGCAGTATGAGGCCATTTGCCTAGTTTCACAATGTTCGGTTTACAAGATTGTTCTAGACGACGACTTAGAACACCAAATTATTATTCTCAGTCTAGGATTACAGATATCATCACAGTGTCGTGACTTACTTCATGGTTCGGAAATTTTAGGTTACGTAGGCCATCTTGAGCCCGTGAAATGGACCCAAGTAAGTTACCATAGATATATGCTCTCACATTTCTGAACAATGTGTATGTGAGTCCTCTGAAGACGAGTCAAAGGTTATTTCAAATAACACGAGCTCAGCATCTCAAGACAACCGTCCGAAAAGCTGTCAAAAGCTTCTGATACAATCGTACGCATGGTCATTTCCGCTTGTGCGTAAGCGTATGAAATTGGCTTTAGGAGTCTAGATAATGCTTGTGGCTATGTTTTAAAATATCAGTTTGACACATCCATGTAAAACACAAAACACCATGATGAGCTTGATTTTAGAATAAAGTTGATGTGACACTTGACGATAATCACAGGAGGGTCTATTTGAAGAGACAGTAGATACGTGACTAGATAAGATAGTGTTAGCTGCTCTGTAATAGAAATTGTAAGAAGAGTCAGAAATAACTTGTTAACAAATTGTACTAGATATTACACCTGCATAGGCTGAGTAGGTCTACTATGTGTAGTACCCACAACAGCATACAGGACCCCGAACCGGTTACAGCCACACTTACAGATATGGCCATGGCATGCTAACATCTTCAGGTTCTACGACCAGTCTTTAAGCCGAGCGCAACAAGTGTTCTGAAGTTTCAAATCCGCTTCTCTGAAACCATGTTATATTTTGACATCGACCTTTCTTTTGAATAATTGGAACTGTGAAATCAATTATCAAATGAGGAATAGACATAGATTATACCATAAATTCTAGATCTTACCTATCAAACAACTCTGCGAAGAAAATGGTATCATAGCGCTTACCAGCAATTGTTGAAGCGCATTTCGAAAGGTTAATTACATTACCCAGCATACCTGCATCGATCCCGATTGCCCGTCGATATTGCAACGAGTTCCTATTCTCCAAAGACAATAACATTCAGTTCTGGCTAGAGCAACCCAGACCTTCAATCTAAGGACGGTGGGTTGGAGGAGCTGTCTAACTTGAAATCTCTCTGAATCATCAGCGATCTCGCTTAAGCCGTGTCTTCCCCAGAGATTCCACGATATTCACCCAGTCAGTAACCATGTTTTTATCCATTGCACTTTATAGCTCGTGAAATGGTAGAGGATCTTCACGTTAACTCTCAAATATGAGTGTGTTGGAGGCACAGTTGATGTATATGAGCTGGGGATTCCCTAATCCCAATCTCTTGCACTTCTTCTGTCGTCACTGTTTCGAAAAGTTTTGACTTGAATATTCCTGTAAAATAGTCGATACTCCAGATACACACCGTGAATAACATGATTCGACATTCTCTCTGACAGCTCGCACATTTGGAAGTGGGAAGATCATTGTGTCAAAATCTACTCGTATTCGTGTAAAAATTGAGCCCGACATGTTCTACACATCGTTCGCTCGAAGAGCAACCTACCCTAAATGAAATTCAACTGATTTAGTTCGATGTCTTTTCTATTTTATTGATCGGACCGTTTGGACCGCGAGATTTTCCACATCTATTGGGTGATACGAGCCTTCCTAGCCAGCTGACTCACCAAGACAAGTTGCGGTCAACACCGTATATTACAATGAACTCAGCAGGCCAATAAAGTTCACATATTGGAATTACCCTTGCAGTATGTAGCCTATGATTTTACAACACATACCTTTCAGTCGTAGCAACTTCTCGGGAATTCACAATTGAATATCTGAGCATTTATGAAGCTAGAATAATCATGAAGTCATTATAACTTTAACATCATAGAACCATCAGCTCTGCAACCGGCTCTAGTTATATGTTACAAGACTCGTTACAACAAGTGATCAAATACTTATTCTGTCTCGCTTCAAATTACAGCTACCACTACCTCAAAGATAGATGTCTACGAGAAAATGCAGGCAACGCAGCCAGTGAGATATCTGCAAATAATTTCCGAATAAAGTATATATATTTTCAACGTGCAACTGTCTAGGTCCACGTGGATAAATTCAATTACATCTCTGAGGTCATATAGATACTTCGTCCTAAACCAGGAGATAAATATACCAGAAATCAACAAACGGTGGGATGCCGTCAGAGAGTGAGACTAAGAGTCTAGCCGCAGCCTCTTGACCAATAGGTCCCCGAGTCAACTCTTTGAAAATACTCCGTTAGAGACGAGAGCCTATATGAGGGCTTTCCTGATGTAAAAACTGATTGGGGCGAACCTGGCACACTGAAAAGTAGAATCTGATAGAGCTGTAAAACTCCCATCTCGACATCTTGATGCAAGTTGATGCCCAAGGATGATGGCATATGTTAATCAGCTCGCAATGCCAATTGTGGACAAGTCACCAGAAGACAAAACAGCCAAGTGGCAAACCAGCAGTGTTATACTGTGCACGGTCTCCAGAAGAACCAACCAATGGAAAGGGTATCTTATTCAAAATCTACGAATGTACTGTATAGCAAAAGGAGACTCGCTTTCAAAATATTCATGCTAGTATGCAATTATAGATTTTTCTCCGCCACCTTCAAATCCCAATTTATCTTTGGCGGATGATTTCGGTCAAGAAATCCTCACTGCAGTTTGTTAAATTCCGTACTGAGCAAGAATAGGTCTGGTCAACTTACAAGGACAAAGTAATATATCCGTCCCGGTCATCATCGTACTTCTTGAAAACATCCGTCATCCTCTTCAGACTGATGCAACTCTGCA